>NW_005054652.1:72721-84976 GCF_000277835.1 Geospiza fortis | reverse complement strand
AATGCTGCAGGCAAGGGCCAGGCCTCCCTCCCTTTTCCTCCCACCTGTGCTAAGGATGGTCCTCAGTTCAGAAATGGCTTTGTAGTGAACCTCACCCTCTGTGCTTTGATGTGTGGGCAGGTCAAGCCTCTATCACATGGTGCAAGATTGCTGAAGGAGCCTTTTACAGGTGGCTTCATTGCAATAAAAATCAATTTATTTTTACTGCTTTAGAGCATCTTCAATTTATCCTGAATCTCTAAGTTTCTTTCTACACACTCCACTTTAATTTTCAGATTGTTTTATTTATTGAAATAAGACAATGTAGCCTAAATGGTGCTAAGGAGAATTATCAAGTTCTGAAAGAGAATTGTAAAGCGTGACAAAAGAAGAAAGAAGGAAAGAAAGAGCTGAACTTGATCCTTATTATTTCTAATGTCATCATGCTGACTCTTGAATACAGCAGCTAATAGATTTAGTTCACATTGGTTCATACAATACATAGAAAACTGTCTGTGGGCATGAAAAAAAAAAAGATTGATGGGAAATGTCACCTTAAATTCAATAGGTCAGACTCTCAGCTGGTGTAAAAGGAAGCTTCATGGATTTCCACCTGTTTAAGGTCAGGCTTAATATATTCACAAATGGCTTTCTTATATTGCCATTTTATACAGCCATGTAACTTTCTACTTGCTTTTATTTCTTAAATCATCCTCAATTGATGCACATATAAAAAGCTATTAACGTTCAGCAGTGGAACAGTGTAAAAATTCAGCTCTGAGATTAGGACTCTAAATGAATTCTTCACATCAAGTGATTAATAATTTTTGAAAAGTCAAAAAAAGTATTCTTTTCAGAGCTGTGATTTTAGTTTAACTTCTTTTGGGGAAGTTTTGCATGGAACCTTTGTCTTGTAGTTCTATCTAGGTGGCCTCAGGTGTGCCAGGTGATCCATAGGTTTTCTGGAGACTGCTCCCCCCATGTTAATTTTAAACAAATTTATGGGTCAAGCTGTTAATACTGTACTTATTTAAATTTTTCCCCCCCATGAGACTTTATAAGTATTGGAAATTTGTGGTTTTTTGACATTCAAGTGTGCTTGAAATGCAAAATATGAAAAGCTGTGAATTGGCCACATTTCATTTAAAAAAAAATTGGAAGTTATTTTTTGCTTGTAGACTGCAGGGCTGTATCTTTCTCCAAGTGGTTACGTGTGGAAATGAGAGTGCCCCTTATTTTGCTGAATAAACTAAAGGCTATTGTTTAAATGATCTCTAATGACCTTCTAAATCTTTACTTTAGTAGTCTTCTGCTATGAATAACGACTCTGACCTTCCTGACTTTTCTCAGGGTATGAGGTGCTATCCAATATGCCCAGGACCAGCAGGAGTCTGTCCTTAAAGGAGTCCCACTGAGAGGTTTGATTTACCCTCACACCCCTTCTCTTCCTTCTGCACTTTAAAGTGGTAACAAGCTCTCTCCTGGAGCATTGGCAATGTAGGATATTCCCCAGCTGGAATACTGGAAATCCTTTTGCAGCAGAGCATCCCAAATTTCTTGACATTTTAAACTGCTCTATAATATATGGTGCACTTCCATTAAGATGAATTGTTTAAAATTAGTTTGGATGCTTTACCACATGTAGGTTGCTATTAGATTTTCAGGAATTAGCTCAGTGAGTTCCATCCAGCAATATAGCACTTGATACTGTGCTATGTATAATAATACGTGTACCCTACATGTATTATTATATATTAATACATGTAGTAATAATGTACCCCAACTTATTTGTTAGGGTACATTATTATTAAGTTTCATGGCCTCTGAAGCTAAAAACCTCTTGTATTTCATTGGTTTTGAAATGGATTAATAAAGTATTAATAGAGATTTTATATGGGAAATCTTAGCTGTTGCTCCTTGGTGCTTGCAGAAAGAGTCTTCACAAGGGCCCCCTCAGAAAAGCAGCCTTTAGAAAGTATTTAAATGGGTGCTGAATTGTTGCGATTTTCTTGCTTTATACAGGTGATGCTATTTGCATTCCCATTAGCGAATTCTTTGTGTAAGTCTCTGAGACTTCCATTGAAAAGCCAACAGCAGATCTTCCTTTGTGTAATCTGTCTGTAGCGGGGCAGCTACAGGCATATCCTAGGCAAAGAGGTTGTTCAATAATGTCAGATGAGTCCCTGGAGCCCTGCTCTCTGTCATATTATTTTCTGCAAATGCTGACAAAAATGAAGTGATGCATTTATTTATATTCATATACCTATTATTATGGTAATAGAATGGCTATTGTAGTCTAAATAAGAGAATTTAAATATATGGGGTTTAACTTTAAGGCCCTTTTCTATGATTATCTCACAATTTTTATTTCCCAAAATGGAAATGGGAGCTCAGATGGAGTTAAGAAATAATGTGTTAGTTTCTGTACAAGTAAGAAAGGTAACAGTTGGATAGAATAGTTAGACCTTAGGTGAGGGGCTGTACTTAACTGTTTCCTCCATCTATATAAATGAAATAAATCCAGTAATTTACAGTGGGCTCTGAGCCTTCAAAGGATACCTTAGACTGCCAATGTGTTGTGAAGCAGAAAGAGAACACAAGTTTTCTTCATTCCCCAGAGAAAAGTGAGTATCCATTGTGAGCTCCATTTATTGAAGTGCATTATTGCACTCATAAAATGCTTTTTGGTTATGGTTCAGATGGAGGAGAGAGTAATTTAACCCCCAGCTTGCAGAAACACCACCTCACTTAGAATCCCTGTTAAAAGAAAATGTTGAAACATGAAGTGGCACCTTCACTTTTTAAGAGTGTCCAAAATTAATTGCCTAGTTGACTGAAAAAGATGCCTGGTTTATATGCTTCAGGTCAGACCCTTTGCTGGATGAAATATGTATTTATTTATATATGTAGTTGTTATATATTGGTTGGGACCTTCATTTTATACTTATTTGTGAAATCTGATTATAAAAAATAACAGAAGCCACTAACCAGTTATTTCACTTGCTTTTGTAAAAAAAAATTGACAAAAGTGTGGATTAGAATTTGTCCTACTTTTGTGGTGTTGTTCTACTGCTAAATCCTAAACAGTCTTGCATATTCACAGAGTTAACTCTGACAAGTCTTTTAAATATGCGTAAGTGCCATGAATACAAGTGCCCTTTTAAATATGGCTAAGTTCCTTCCCTTTTTGCCATTCCACTTTCCTACTAGTCCATTATGCCTAGAAGGATTAATGAAAACCTAGTTGTGATTTGGGGCTACTAAATACCTGTTAGCCTTTCTTAATGATAGTTTTTTTTTGTTCTTCTTGCTCCTCTATGTTTGGCTGTCATCCACTCTTCCTTGCTTTGAGGATTAAGTGGTTGCTGCCTATTCTTTTATGTTTCTCCTAGTTTTCTGCATCTCTGGTGAATAAATATATAGTCACTTTGACAGTTTTGTGGCTTTTGATAGTGGGGTTGTGGCTTTGTTTCTCTCCAGCATATCTTTCTGTGATTTTTATAGTTCTACAACATGCATTGCCTCAGGGTATGTTCAGTAAAATCCTGCAGGAGTTTGAGTTTTTAAGCGGTATCAGCTTGTTAATAATGTTACAGGACTTGGAAAGCAAGAATGTGTGATATTTCTAGGACAGGTTGTTCATCTACTGTGGCATTTTGGCAGACATATTGATATATAGTTTCTTTGAACTCAGTGCTTTTCCATCAGGATGAACTCTGCTTTTCTTGTTCAGTCTCAGTGCTGACAAATGTGGTGTAGGCAGTGCTAATGTGTGGATATGTACATCTGTAAAAATGTAGCATTATGCTTTACATCCTAGCCTTCATTTTGGGTTTTAGTCCTCAAATTATTTACAACCTCTATCTCACCTATGTGGTACAATGTACATATTCTTTATTGTCTTTTACCTTCTCCATTTTAAGTTCCTAGCCAGCAGTTGTTCTGTCCCTGCTCACAGGTGTCTGAAAGAGATGCACCAGTTGAAGTGATCGTACTGGATAATCAGGAAAATACATCTGACTTGGGAAAGGAGGAAAAAAAAAGGAAAAGAGGAGGGGAAAGGAAGAACTATTCAGTGGAAAGCAAAAGACTCAGGGGCCTTGTTAATGAGAGAATGAACAGTCATAAGAGAGAGAATATTTCACTCCTAGGTCACCAGTTCAAATGCAGACTAGCTTAATAGTGTAAGTAGTTACCATCTGACAGCTGTTCCATAATCCATGAGAAATGGGAAAATTGTCACAATCCAGTTTCTTTGGCTTCTAGCTATCCAAATGTTGACATCCTTCAGACAATCACAATTTGCACAGGGATATTAATAATTTGTTTTACTCTTGCAGACAATGAAGGGGAGTATTAAAATACCAAATGTAAAGAACGCTTGAACTTTCTCATTCTTTACATATTGCTCTGTGGACAAAGTTGAAGGATATTTGAAAGCCCTGAGACAGGGAGAGGTATCACCTCTCTCTGCCATTTGCTGTGTTCAGTTTCTTGATAATTTATTCAGGATAGCAAAGAGACGACATCGACCTTTCTGTAGCTAAGCTTTACTGGATGCTTTTAATGAGTAAATATGGAGTAAAAATGCCACATTAATTTTGTAAAGCAGAATAAAAATTGAAAAATTTGAAGGGCAAACAGCTTCAATAGTTTCTTTTGAAATCATAACCTTGAGGTCATGGTGTCAGTTCCAAGTTGTAACTTCCAGAACTCTTTGTTTGTGTGTACAAATTAATGTTGAGAACAACATGCTTAAACAGGTGTAGTATTTATATAAATACTGTGATTTTTAGCAGCAAATAACTGGTTTTTTACTTTGCAATGTTTCAAATAGTAAGTTAAATGTGTGTCTATATTATGAGTACCACCAGCTGACCATAGAATTTCATTGGGATTTATAGGCTTAGATTTTCATAGGCAGAAAATTTCAGTAGTTATTGAAGGCAGTAAAATTCCTGGACTTGATTCTGGAAGGTTAAAAAAGAAAACAACCTGACCAAAGCACCAGGAAGAGAAGTCTGGGTTGGAAGTGAAAGAATATTAGAATAAAACTTAATCTTTTATTTCATTTTTCCATAAAAAAAAATCTGCAAAAATACTGAAGTCAAATATCACCCAAAGGGAGAAAGCAAACTAAGGAAATACTTACGCACTTGTTATCAATGTTACAGTTCTGGTGTGTTTTCTGGTGTTTGGTTTGGAAATATAAGATTAAATTTTCTTTATGGAGGATTTTTTTTTTAATACAAAGTGAAAAATACTATCCTCTTTCTGTGTCATTTTTGTTACCTGTCTTGGAGGCTTTGGGAACTTGAGTGTCTGTTCCATTCCTCAGACTGTAGCGATATTAAATGAGTTAAAATTTGCCTTAAGCCTTCACATTTGTTTTAAATTATTTTATCAGTTTTCTTGCACTGCCAAGCATCTGTACATCCTGGTTGCTTCAACAGGCCTCGTAAGTGTTCAGTGTTTTGTGAGGTTCAGGCTGATACTCTAGGAGGAGTAGATCCTTGTAGGTTCATTTTGCTCTTTGGTGCATCTTGTAAAGACTCTTCAGATTAACACAAGCCCAACCCAGCTGCTAGGAATAGGGAAATGTAATTTTGAAGAGGTTTTGGCTGTCACAAAACATAAATGATGCATAGAGCTGATACGTTTGTGAGTGAAAATGACATCTCCTGTCTCAAATGGTAGAGCACATCTTAGCAGCTGTTCTTTATGTGTAATTAGAAGCCAGATGTGGTGGAAACCTGGGCGTTGAACAGGAATTAACAACAGACATTAAAAACTTACTTCATCAAAATAAAAAATGCTGCCAATACCTTATCAGGACATGGAAATTAGTGATCATAAACTAGATTTGATTTAGCCACTCTGCCTTTCATTAATCACATTTAATTGTTTATATAAATGTCAACAGTTGTAGTCTCTTGGCATTTTCTTGAACTACTGTAATGAAGTGTTTATTTTGAAGTAGCATGTTTTTCTGCATGTAATGAGAATCTTAGGCTGGATTTTTGCTCTTCAAACACCTTTTATGTGACTTTAATGTTTTTGCCATTTAGTCAATTTTATTTTTTTAGGGACATACGCTTGGAAGGATCTGCCTGTTAATGTCTTTGGATCAAAAGACCAAAGAATTACTTCCATAAAAATGATTGTAGCTTTCAAACTGAATATACAAGCTCAAGTGTCACTGTAGGCATGGAACAATTATTTTCTTACAATTTCTAAGTGACCCAAGGTTTAGTTGCAAACAGAATCCAAAGTGAAAATAGCTGATGATCCATAAATAAGAGTTTCCTATCCACGGACATTTCTACCTAAAAATGAGAGACAAAACAAAGAAAGCTCAACAGTAAGTCTGTTTATTTAAAGTGGCTCTCTGATTTTACCGTTGATTAAATTTTCAAGATGTAAGCTCAGCTCCTTATGATGTGATCAGTCTGATATACAGGCAGATGGAATTGCTGATTTGTTGTTTACTGTAACTTGAAAGCTTAACAATTGACTACGTGCTGTATAATTTACCTTTTTGGTTTGTTGCTGTTTTCATCAAAATTGCAAATTTTCTTTGTAGTTCAAACTTGTAAAAGAAAATAGCAAAATTCAACTCTTTATATGCAAAGTGGAGTAGTTTCCAGGTATATCAGTTATTTTTCATAACTACAGAAGTTAGGGGTGGAGGGTGTGTTTCAGATGTGCCTTTTTCCAATTTGTCTTGCAGAAGTGGGAATTTTTTGGCAGGGGCCTAATGGTTCTTGTAATGAAGATGTAAATTATTTCTTCTCTTTATCAGTTATAAGCATGAATAATTTCATTTTTCTGTTTGCCCAAAAACATTAGTAAGAGATTTTACTAAGTAAAGCTGGTTTTAAAATAAATTTTAATTAACTTTCCCTAGAATTGTTCGTTTGTTACTTCTGAGTGGTTTTTTTTTTTTTTTGCTGATGTTAAAAAGAGAATTAGAAAGGAAGGACAAGTATCTTCCTCATTCTTTTTCTGAAATTACATATTCAAATGGCATGGCTGTAACCATCAATAAGATGTAGGTTTTGTGGGAAGATATAGAGTTCTTTACATTTAATTAATTAAGCAAGGCTTAAAATATGAAGTTATATTTCTCCACATTTTTTATATAGGCAGTAATAAAATGAGCCCTGCAATATGGGAAGAGGAGAAAATATTACTGCAGGCTTAATGGAAGTCCAGTGATTTGTAGGCCGAATACAACAATGGGGTTCCTAAGTTTTTTTGAAGATGAATAGCAGTTTTAAAAAATACTGAGCCAATGCTATGCAGCAATGTTCTTTTTGAATAATTTGTTTTATTAAACTCAATATCTGACTCCATTGAATATCTAAGATTTTGTTGTAGAAAAACTTGATTTACTGATAGGCATAGGTTTTGATTTGTCTCATTGCAGTTTCCTTGCAGAATTAAGAATGATGAGAAAAGGGAATTGGTGTCTGTCACTAGCATAATAATGTCCTTTGAAACATCATTAGACTTTGGGTTTTTTGGGTTTTTTTGGCAAGTATGCAATTTAGCCCTTTTTTAGGGAAATCAGGCATGTTCTTCCAGGTTTTTTTGTCCCATTCCAATCCTGACAGCTCCACCTCTAGTGCAGCCTCATCCTTCCAAAGTTGATGTTGTCTGTCAGGTGCCTGGTCCAGCCTTCCTTACCTGCCTGTTTGACAGTGGTGGTTTGCCCAGAGCTCAGATGTGCCAATTCACTGGCTGCGCTGGGCAGGGGGTGTTTGGTGAGGAGGGACCCTGCTGCAGTTCCATGGGGTGGAGATGGGCACCTGAAGAGAGAGATCCATGAGTGCTCTCACTGAAGGGCACCCAGGAGCAGGTTCTTTCTGAGATCCCCCCATCTCCCAAACTTGGTTGCAGTTTATGAGCAGATTCAACACCTGCCATGGTCTTGGTTTCAGAGTATATGGCATATGCTTGCATAAATCTTGTTTTGATGCATGCCAGGAGAGGGAAAAGGAGTCAGATTTATTTTAGTTTAGGCGACTATTACCAGGAAAAAAAAGTTGCTATTATATAAAGATTATATTCATCCATTCAGGTACACTTTTACTGCCATTTCCATGCCAGTTTGGTGCTTGCTTTAAACAGAAGTGAAAACTGCTTTCAGATGTATCTGGGTCCATGAGGTTTGAGAGAAATTCTGTCTACAAGTGAACCTCTATATAGATCTATGGAAAGCAAGCTGCAAATCTAGGATGGAGGGTTCTTTAGGTAAATGCTATATGATATTTTAGAAATATGGAGTCCTTTTTTGTGGTTTTGCATATGAGGGTATCAGCATGCAGATACAAGAAGGCAAATTTGAGAAGAATGTTTGCCTAGTACTTTGCTAAACCAAGCAATGCAGGCAGAGTGGGATGGAATGGAAATTCAGTATTGAGTTATGCCTGCTATATAAAGTTCACCCTACATTTTTTTTAAATTCACTCTTTGAGAAGCTGCTTAAGACTGAGTATGTCTGAGTGTGGTAAATGGTGTTGGACACCATGTGTGGTGTGATGGATCTCACTGCTGCTTCAGCCAGGTGGTCTAGAACAGGAGCTTACAAACACACCACCATGAAAACCATGAAAGGGCCTGTGGCTTACAAAGGCATAAATGCTATGAACTATGTGAACAGAGCTTGCATGCAATGGGGAAACCATAGTGGTACTTCTGGTTATCAGGGCTTTCTGGGTGGCTGGAGTCCCTCTCATCAGCACAGAAAAGACTACGTGCTGTGGAGATACCACATTGCAAAAATGCTGTTAAGACTGTGAATAATAAAGATATATTTGACCAGTATTTGTATCTAGTATGCTGCATTCCAGTCAAATGGGCAGAGATTGAAGTGTACAGTTAACACCACAGGAAATTGAATAGGATTTTGTACCTTGAATAGCTGAAGGAAGGAATTGTTAAAGAGCAGAAATTGCAAGCTGAAATAAGCTGAAAACAGGGAATAAATTATAGTTTTTCACCTGCCTCAATCAAAGCGTACAATGAATCTTGCATTTCCTGATTGAAATTCAAGCTATTCTTTTTGAATAGTTTGAGGCTTAATTTAATGGAAGCATTAGGTAGTGTAGATTGGATAGTGCTTCTCTCAATCTCTTTTGCTGCATTCAACTTTTCTTTTGTAATTTATGTATTTACAGATAAAACAAAGATGTGAGTTTATAGCTTGCTATTGATTAAACTCCTTTTCCAGTTGATTTAATTAGGTCCTTTGCTCCTTAAACCTGATCTGAAGCTTAGATACAGATACATTGCTTCAGGCATTCAGGCTGAGGTGATGGAAGGAAGCAATGAGCCCATTGTGAGGGGCTCGGCATGAGGAGCAGTGGGGGGAGCTGGCAGCAATCAATCAGCTCTGCTTTCCTTACGAGAAAACTCTCCAGTGCCCAAGTTACTACTGGGAACAGAGATATGCAAATGAAAGCATGGAGAACTGCGTAAACGCAGACTGCTAAAGAGGGAGATTCAACAAATTTGTATGTGTTTGTATCCTGTCCATACAGGATTAGGATTGTGGGGCTCTTTTTTTTTTTCTTTTGTGGCCATGTTCTGGTTGCTTTCTTGTTAACATGACTAAAAAGGCAAATAAGAGCAGGCAGAAAGACCTGCCCTTTACGAAAGCATGATAAATGAGCTTTATGTATGGTTATTCTAAGTGGATGCAAAGACATTCCTAGGTGTGTGTGACCTATTGCCCATCTAGAAGGAGTGCAGTACTGTAAAGCAACATCTACTGATATTGCAGTAAAAACTATTTCTGACAGTAGATATTTTTAGAAACATGGGAAATGATGAGACCTCGGTTATTGTCTGTGTTCTAGCATCTCAGACCCTTTGTTGGGGCTGTCTCTCTTCTCTATTTAAAACACGTTTTTTTCTCATTGTTTCAGAAACAAATATGGAATAATCTTTATTCTCAGGGGCTCTTTTCCCATAACCTAAGTGCAACTACTCTACATATGCAGGATATAATCCTAGTTGTGGAAAAATTATTACTGTGTATTTAAACTCAATCAAAATAGAAGACCAAAATAAGGTTACTAAATTTATTAAAATAATTTCAGCAAGTTCCTTAAGTCAATAGGTTGTGTACTTTCAACTTAACCATAACTTATTTCAGATTCCAACTCTTCCTATTAAAATGTTGAAGTTCATACAATTAGATTATAAAATCTACCAAGCTTGGGTAACAATTGCACTTGTAGAACCAAAACTTAAGGAAGGCTCAGGTAAAGTGTTATGAAATTATGTAAATGGCTTTCCATCAGAATTATATGTATTAATGCTATGGTGTAGAATGTCTGCTGAGGAAGATAATTTTTATTTCAGACACACTAAAGTACATGCGTATTATCTTTTGTTTCTTAGACAGTGTAGAACTTGAAAACTAAAAGCTGCCAAGTATCTTCTTTTTGGTCAGGTGACAAGCAGAGAATAAGGATTAATGAGCTGCAACCATGAGGAAAAGGGAGATTGTTTTCCCATGTCTTTGTAGTTGGAACATATGCACTTAAGATGATGTTCAAACTTCAGTACTTGGCAGCCAGTTCAACCACCTGCTCAAGCCAGGACTAACTTCAAAGTTCTTGACACTTTGTTCTATTTCGTGGATATTAAAATAAAGGGCTTGGCTTAATCCTAAGGAAAGTTTTTAGAATTAAGTAGACAGGTGAGAAAGTTTTGCTTACTTCTTCTGCCCAGCACTAGTGAGGCTCTAATTGTTGTGCCAGAATGTGCCATGCCCAAGAAATAAACTAGGGGAGGTCACAGAGGAAGGGGGAGAGAGAATCAGTCCACCTGTCTCAAATTCTTCAAGGAAAAGATGGGAGGGATGTGTCCAAGACTGCAGCTGAGCCAGGCCTTTGTGGGCAGAGAGGTCCAGATGTCTATAACTATTTTTTTAGTCTTATTTCCCTCCTGTGCTAAGCGCAGTGATGCAAATGCCAAAAAAGCCCAGCACAGGAAGGTGAATAATGCTGCCTGGAAGAGGAAATGCAACCCCCTGAGTCAGAGTGTCTCTTCAAGGAGACACAACCCTGGCAGCCCCAAGGTGTGGCACAGTTGGGCTTGCATGCTTGCACTTTTCACCCTTAACTATCTCAGCTCCTGGCTACCTGGAAATCATATCCCTACATGCATGAAACTCTGCACAAGTAAATAACTAATACGGGGACTATGATATGCAAGGTGTGCTTTGGGAGTTTCTCTGCATAGGTGGCATCACATTTCCAGTTACTTATGTTAATGATACTTATTTCTCTTTTTTTCCAATGAAATGTGGAAAGTTAACATATAAATAGGGAAATAAATAAGAGGAACTCTTACCCGTACTAGTATCCATAAAATGCTGTTTACTTACTCTGTGACTAGTTGTAGGATCTTATACCATCTCTCAAGATGTTTCAGTAACTTGATTTTCTATTGTCACCCTTACCAGCCGGCAATCACCCAGTCTCAGTAAGGATTAACCATTTTAGTAACAGAGTATATGAACATGGTAAGGAGAAAAAAACTATTGACTTCTGATGGAATTTGCATGTAATTTAATATTGTCAGTTCCAACCATAGTTGAAAAACAGGCCTGCTTTTTCTAGTGATCTTTAAAAAACTTTTTTTCCTAGTCAGTTGCTGTAGCTTCTCCTCACCTTGGGACTTGAATTTTTCCCAGTGCCGTATGGAAATCTTTTAAAAACTTCTAAGAGAAATGTTGCATGTAGGTTTTTATTTTTGTTTGTTAAAACTCAACACCTAGATTCCTTTTCAATTTGGAATGTGTAGAACAGGAATGTCTTTTAGAGGTTGATTCAGTATTTGAGCTATCTTTTGGAAAACAAATAGGACTTGTGAGATGGGCCGGCATATCAATCACACTGCTTGGTACTGTACTGTAGTTTGCACTATTATTTCTGTAGTTTGTGTTACATATCTGTCCAGGTCTGACAAATGGATTCAGTACATTCCTAACTACTCCTCCTATTTTTGTGGTTCAGGTAGCATCCCTCCCTCTTTTGTTCTGGGCACCTGTGGCCTGGATCATCTTCACTCCGTGGTGCCACACCACTCCCTGACCCCTGTGTGAAATGGCATCCCTAGACAAAATCCAGTGGCTGTTGAGCAGTTGGAGATATGCTAAAGATGACAATCCCTGAATATCTGTGCTGTAGGGACCAATCCAGAGATTTCATGGAGCTCCACATGGTGTAATAGCAATCAGGGAGTGGTTGCACAGAGCAG
>NW_005054652.1:58495-71621 GCF_000277835.1 Geospiza fortis | reverse complement strand
ATATTTCCTAGAGGGAGGATTGGTTGTGGAAGAGATGAGGAAAACTGCCCAATTAACTGGAGATGACTGCCCCACCTCTAATAGATGGCAATAGAATGCACACTCCCAGCCACATCTTGCAACATAAGACAAAGGGTTATGCAGAAAAGCCCATAATTTTACTCCCACAGACTTGCAGCTGAAGTTTAGGACCAGTGGAAATAAGCTGGTGTTACTGGCACTATTTGTAGTGCTTTTTTTGTGGTACACCCCAAGGTAACAAAGTTGTGTCTGGGGCTGAATATCCAGATGCATTTGTGGGAAATACGCTCACCAAAACATAAAAGGAGGTATGTGAAGGAAGTCTCCAAGCTTCTGGACAGATGTAAGAATGTAAGAAGTCTAGTTTGAGGAACACCTTTATGAGGGAGTTGTTAATAGTGATACTCCCATGTGGAAAAGTGTCTTGTGCTCATGGTTTCTCTTTCTGCCATGAGACAGAAGAAAAACCCATTCTTGGTCATGTTCATTCTTGATCTCTTGCTTACAAATGCTCTTTTATGAGAAACTGGGACATGCCTCTTAGACTGGGGGTCATTTCTGTTTCTCTAACTCTCTTGATTACAACTTGTAGCAGAATCAGGGCCTTGACAGTCATGGCCAAGATACACTCAGCAGAGCACCTGGCAAAGCACTTCTGGCTGTATATCATTATGACCTTAATCCTCATGTCTCTCCTCAGCTGAAATGCCATTTCAGCTAGCAACAATTAAAGAGTAGGACAGGAGTATGTGCTGTTATACAAAAGATAATATCAGGTGATTAATGCTTGTGCTGGCCATTTTATTCCACCACTGAAACGTGCTGAATTAACACTTCTGCCAGAAATTTCTTAGTGCTTCATCCCTAAATGTATCTAATATGCATTGGTTTTGGCTTCAGTATTAGGCCTTTGTTTGTAAAGGATTTTTAATAATACATACAAAAAAGGGCAATTCATATTTCTTTGCTAACCACAGTTGTGGATTCAGTGGTTTGTTTTTCTTTAACTGAGAGCTGTAGGTAATGCATGATTTAATAAAATTACTTGAGCATTCCCACCTGAGCACTGATCATGATAGAATAATACAAATGATTGATGTTCTCTTACTTTATGGTAAGCCAAAAAACCCGATCATGGTATCATAAAAAAGGAATAGCATTTTATAGCAGCAGTCAAGTTGAATGAAAACTGATGAATTAAAGGTGGAAGTTTTAGTGGCTCTTTGAAAGAAAAATTCCAAGTATTTTATGGGATGAATTTATATAAGCTTTAAGGTAGAATTCTTTTTATAAAATAGATGTGATAGTTTTTGCTGTCACATTTAATGCTTCTCAAAAGCATTCTAATAGCAACAGCCATAAAAATGCAGTAGAGTTGAGTAAATAAAAAGCTCTGATTTTTGATTAGAATAATTAAATATTCCTTTATTTTATAGCTGTGAAATGAATGTGTAAATAGAAGAGCATATGTGTTTTCTGTTGTGGATAGAAAAGAACTCTACATTTCTTCTTAGTAATTTAGTTAAGTATAAAGCTTACCTGTGGTGGGTGCTAAATGCCTTTTCCTTGGGGTTTTGTTGTGCAGTGCTAATTTGCATATATATGACTTAAAAATTAATCCAGAAGGTAGAGATTTGTAATTAAGAATAGCTGACAAGTTAGAGTTGTGATTTGGTCACGGTCTAAAGCCATGGTCATAGCAGTCATTTAGTCTGGCACAAATGCCAGCAGAAGCAGTTCTTTCCTTCCTCTTCCACAGTCATGGCTGCCTACTCTGATTATGCCCTTCATGCTCCCCGTAGCATTTGTGAAGCTAAACCATAGACTGAGTGGAAGCCTTATCCAGCAAAAAGGAAGTGGCTGGCTGGGTGCATGCAGGAATTATAGCATCACCAAAACTGAGCCAACAGCTTGGGGATGTTCTTTCTTTATAGGGATAGAGACTTGGACACATTGAAAACAAAACCTAGCAATAATGATAGTTTGGGCAGAGGGAACAGGACAGGCCACCAAACCGGAAAAACTGCGCTTGGAATTTTGATATCCTGGGTGGTTTATATTTATTTGGAATCAAAGAACAAAATTTTTAATAGAACCTCTAAACTACAGTGTTCCTAGGGAGCCAATCCTCTTGCCCTTCCAGAATGGAAGTGGATGGGTGCAGGCTGAGGGCCGTGGCCCACTGATCTCCAGTCCTGTCACCGCTTGTCACTTCAGCACAACACAGGACCTGGTGTCCTTCACAGCCCAGAAATATCCCTCTGTGACACTCAGATCAGGCTGTTGGAACATCAACAGGTTCTGGCTTACTTTGCTCTTTGAGTCCGCTGTGAACCACTCTTGTTAATCTGCTACTGCCTCAGGGGGCACTGCAGTACCCTCATGCATTTTCTCTGGCTAACAACATAAAAATGCTTCTGTCTACATTAACACTTTTGTTGTTTTTTTAACTTGCTCCCCAAAATTTAGATTTCTAATGGTAAATTCAACAAAATTTTACTGTCGTATATGAGAGGGCAAGAAAATCTAGAAAGAATGAAATACTGTTCATTTATACTTCTGCATGTCTGTCTTCAAAATTTTAGTGTTGAGTGTTTGATAATTTTCTACATAGACTCTATGCATGAATTACTAGAAATTATGGGTTCAATATATGTACAGATGGAAGATTTATTGTCCCCGTGGAGACTCAGTGTCATGGTACAGCACAGGAATGACATGGATTAGAATGTAAAGTGAGCAAGGTGACAATATGCCATCAAATAGATGTTGTTTATGTACATATGCATTCTTTGTATTAATAGTTCCTTGCTTTGTTACTATTGTAGCTTTAAGCATCTTAATGAAGTGGCATTAGTGAACTGCTACTTAGAGTTAGATGTGCCACTAAGGAGGAGGTATACAGAAGATGCTTTATGCCAAAGGCACGATATGAAACGGAATTTTAGGTATTTATGGGGTGAGGTGGCAAAGCTGTATTTAAAATAGATGGTAACAGAGGAAGTATAATTTAAAATGTCCAACAATAAGATGAGGCAAAAAAGGACAAAATTAAGAAATGATATCAAAATAAATAGATGTATGAAGTGTAAGAAGATGGCAGAAGGCTTACAAGAGTGGATGAAAGTGTAAAATTGTCCAATCTCCAAGATACTTAGGTGCTTATGTGCCATTGTCAGGAGGAGAAGCTTTTGTAGATGTTCATGTATCTAATAATAATCTGCATCTTGAGCTGCATGAATGCTTACAAAAATAATCCATATTCATTCAGAATCCATAATGGATTCAAGGATCTTTGGGTTTGACTGTTTTATGCCTTTGGAATTTTTACCCATTGTGATGAAACCTAAATGGA
This sequence comes from Geospiza fortis, assembly GCF_000277835.1. NCBI lineage: Eukaryota > Metazoa > Chordata > Aves > Passeriformes > Thraupidae > Geospiza > Geospiza fortis. Next base: position 68,245 of record NW_005054652.1, on the reverse strand, counting down.
GATAAAACTAAAACCTTCATTTAAAATGGGCTGAAAGGGAATGGTTGATACGATGTAATGGAGCTTGAGAATAAATGAATCTAAATGAGAACCAAGAGCTTAAGTGAGCATTTAGCTGTGCAGGCAAAAAGGAAGAAAATTGTCTTTAATGTGTAGGAGAAGCTGCAGAAAGATTTATTTATGACCTGGATTAGGAAGGCTAGGGAAAGGTGAAACAAAAGTGACATTTTTACTACAGGCTTGAGTGATGGGAGATCCTGGTGATGCAGTGGTTTGGTGGGAAGACAAAGAGGTCAATTTTGGCCATGTTAAGCTGATGGCATGCCAGATAGGTGAGGGATCGGTGAGACAGCTCTGGTGGGGGATTAGGTACAGGAAAGTCAGGAGTGGAGAGGTTAATCTCATATTTGTCAGTACAGCTGATTGTGTATTCTGTTTAGTAAATACTTTTATCAAGCCTGTATGAGAATCACAAAACTCCTCCCAAGGAGCCCTCAAAAGCCACTGACAGAGACAAGATATTTTTAATAAAGGGTGCATTTACTGCAGGTTTCATGACTTGAAGTTGGATCTGCTACCAGTAGTTGTTCTTGTATCTTCTATGGCTTACAACATGGGGTGTGATTCATGTTTGAAGGGAGACAGTGATCCACTAAAATAAATTGCCAGAATGTTTGCCTAACAGATCAGACTGACCTTCATATGTGGAGTTTTGTGGTTTAGGCTCACATTTAGACTGTCAGGTTGCACTAAACGGAAGTAAAAATAGAATGTCATTCCTGCACTGGTTTTCTATTTCCTTTCTTCTGATGTTGTGTTCTGAGTCTTCTGCATCACACTGAGCATACAGTTCAGTTTTTTTCCATTTCCCTGTTCAGAGAAGATGTATGTTTTTCTATATAATATTTTCTATTTTATGGAAAACTAAAACAGATGCCCTTGCCAAGTACACAGTAAATAAACTGGTTAAAGAATGTGGTGATGCAGTTGGCTTAATTTATATGTAAATGTGAGCAATGCTATTTTAGATTAGAGCAGCAAATTGCTAAATAGGAGTCTCATAAATATTGGCTTTTGAAGACTGGAGTCTGAATATTTAAAAATGAAAAGTTTTTTTGCAGGGAGATTTGATTTTCTGAATGACATTTGGGAAACCGGTTGTGTTTGTCTGTCTTGGTTTTTTTTTTTCTTACCAAGGAGTGTTGCTTTTCAAACAGCTTTTCAGAAGCTCTGGATTTTCTTATTTTTCACTGTAATCAAACTTGCTGTCATTTCTATTCATGCCCTTTATTTTTATTTATCTTAGCTTTCCTTGCTTGCGGTAGTAGAGCATCATCTATTGCTTTGAAGAATGTCAACAACTTGTCAGTCACGAATTATTTTGTGTTTGGTTATGTTTTATCTGTGAGAGTATCTTTTAAGGTGATATTTCTGGAGGAGAGAAGCAGAGGGAGTTGTTTGTAGGTATTAATGAGGGCAAAATTTTTCCCAGTGTACTGAAGAGAGTGTTTTCCTCCAAAAACACACATCACGGTGTCCCACTGTGTATCTTTGGTCCACTGGCAAGCATAACAATGTGCTTTAGCATGCTCTTTCTCCCTGGCTTCAATTTAACTTTGTTATTCTAGAGAAGGCAATCTCGACAAGAATTTTAAATGCCAGGAGAGATGGTGTTCATTTTGTGAAAATGAGATTTGATTTGTCATCTGTTGGCTGAGTACTGTGAATAAACTGAGCTAATGTGGAGCTGGGAGACGTTTGAGGAACTGAGAAAGTTTTTCATGGCAACCTTGCCTCAGCTGGGAGGGGAAAATTGAAGTTGTTATTGAGGAGGAGGAACTGTTTATAAAGAAAAGATATAAACTGTTGTGCAAAGACCAGGATAGTTGTAGATTTAATGCTTAGGAGTAGATAATCCCATGGAAATCATGTCAGTAAAAGCTCAGTCAGCAAAGTTTGGCCAAAGTTGTGATGCTGCTACCTGTGAAAAAGGCATAAGTAATATTATGGACACAGGGTGGCATAAAAGAAATAAGAAGAGTACCAGGGAATAATTAAGTTATTTTTTCAGGTACAAAAATTCTTGAATTGCTTTGTGGTTAAAAGCAGCTTTACTGGTATGAATTTATTAATGTGATAATACATTGTAAGAGGTTTCAATTTTAGTGCTTGCTGTGCAAGATAGTTTTCTTCTATAAGCACATACAAGTTGCTATTGCATACCAATTTCTCCAGGAAAATGTTAACTTTACTTTTTTCTAGTGATAAAGTTGAGGAAGGCTTTGTACTCTATAGAATGTGCTTTTTGTGGCATTCAACATTGGCTTTTTGTCTGTCAATACATACTGGAGATCTCCAAGGTACGCTGAAAACAAATTAAATATCCATTTAGCAGGAGATGAATGGAAATGAATGGTTTTGATACAGGTTGGTGCAGAAGAGAGCAATGATTAAAAATAAATTTATTTCCCTTTCACTAACAGGAAAATAACTGGAGAAGGGTAGCTCTGAATCAGTTTAATGCTTGCTAGGGATGGGACTTTAAGGCATGTTATGAACCTCTTCATCAATACCAATTAGTTCATCTGACTGTATGATAACTCATGTGCTCAAAATGTGAGCAAATTCACACTGCAGCCATGTGAACATCTAATCCACTGCCTTCTCACTGGCAGCATCAGCAAAGCACTCATCTACCTGCACTTACCTGAAAGGAAAGGAGGGGAATGGGTGAGTGTTGGAAAGCCAAGCCAATGGAAATACTAGAACAACATTCTTGTTTTAAATAGGGGTGAATGAGGTAAAAATATCTTGAGTCAATTTTTACAGTGATTTTCTTTGAGTTAATGTTGCCTTTTTTGAGTCCTAGAAAGAAAATATTGCCTTCCAAAAGTGCCAGTGGCACATACAGAATTTTCATTAATATCAAACTAATGTTCTTTGATTCAGTTTCCAGTTCAGAGATAAAGAATATGATATTGTTCCTATGTTCCACTGACATCTTATTTCTACTAGCACAGGGCTTGTTAGAAACTGAATTTCATTTCAGGTATTTTCAAAGAGACAGCCACTTCAGGGAAAGAAAATATAGAGTTTTCTGAAGTCAAAGACAGTGATACTCCTCTTGAATCTTAGCTTTTTTAAAATTACAGTCTCAAAATACCTAGTAGTGCTCTAGAAGTCCCAGATCACAAAAAACATTTAAATAAAAATGCACAAATACAGCTGATTATTAAGCCTTGAAGACAATTCCTGAGGATTCAGTTATTTTTTCTATCACTAACTAGTTATTTGTCCATTAAAGGTTAGTGCCATTATTATGGGTTACTGCTAGGAAACCAGTTGTCCACCTCTGTAAATTTCTAGTTGTCTATTTCTGTCAAGCTTGGGAAAACTTGAGCTTCAACTCATTTAGCCTCTGAAGGTTTAGGAGCTTATGTAGTTTAGTTGCTTGGTCTATGTTTTCAAATTCCTGCTCTTGTGACTGAATTCAGTGATTCAAGATGTTGTATTTTCCTGCCCACATGAGACTGATTATACAGCAGTTCTTCTATCAGGAAAGGTCACACCAGTTATGTCAGGCACATCCATAACTTTTAAAATATGTTTATAGCTGGTGTCCTTTGTATTTACAGGCAGTGTGATACATGTGTGAGCATCTGATGGTGCATCTGACAGGTGCAAAATGCCTGAGCACCCATGCTAGGAGCTGCAGAACAGTCAAAATAATAGCCAGTTAAGGTTAACTTTTAGTAGATTATCTGTATTCTGATGAAATCTTTTTTGTTTGACTGTTTTCTCTCTGAAAAGTGCATTGTATTGATAGGAGAAAATATGTATGAATCTTTGCTTTACTATTTGACTATCTGAAACTCTAGAATTTGGTATTGAGACACGTACGGTTGTTTGTCCTTGTATGTAAAGGTTATTTCAAGTTTTGCACAGAATTTATAAGTTTGAGTGGCCTTCTTAAGACATAAGTCCTTCATTCTCTCTTCTGTATCTGTTGTGCTTTCCTGGTCACGGTATTTTTAGCTTTATCATTTTAATTTACTTTTTTACGGTTATGCTTAGGAACAAAACTTTAAAAGCACCCAGTTGTTTACTGCATTTCATATCCTGATGGACACTAACAGCTTTTGTCTTTCTAACAGACAGAATTAATGATCTGGGAGCATGTTCCCAAGGGAAATTGTCCAGGACCAGAATGCTCTATCCATTTGAGTTTTCTTCTACTGTTAACTCTGTAACAGATAACTTCAGGTCTTAAATTATGAGCCAGAACTTATGAGTCAATAAGACCTTGAGATGACTAAAAATATGCTGTAAAGGACTTTTTAAAAAGGAAAATAACAAAAGAGGAAGAAGGATGGGGGAGAAAGCAGGGAGACATTGTTTTTAGGAGCGATCTTAATTTTCAAATTACTTTCTAGACTATCCTGCTCTTCATCAAATTTAGTGCAGCTTTTACATATATTTTCTCTGTGATTCCATAGACACATTTAAAATGAGTTTTTAGGTCTTGCCTTAGATTTTCTCTTTCCTCCTACTTCTAAGGACAGGAAGCCTGTTCTTGCTGGTGATACCTCAACCTTTCTTGGGTTGTTGACAGCACATACACTAAACGAATCCCTTTCATTCAGCATTCTTGAGGGATTATTAGGGTTTGCAGAATAGCATTTTCTTGCGTGTAGTCTGTGGTCCCACTGCCTAGTTGGTTTTTTTTGTAGGAGTTTAAAACAAAAGTAGCAGGACCACAATGATTTGAAGGATTCCTGCATCTCTAAACTTTCTCTTTGCAATTATCCCACATCTGTTTTCATTCCCTCACATGTACTTTAGGCCCACTACTGCACTGCTCTGCATCTCTCTTCCCTGGAGATAATGTGGAAATTTGCCCATTATCCAGACAGGAGAGGTAAGGGTTACATCCTCCCTGCATTCCTCCTGTGTCTGGGAGTGGTGACATTTAGGATTTTTACCTTTGACCTAAAGATATACAGTCCCAGGAGCTGTAGAAATGCCATTACTTTAAATATTTTTGTTTCTCTGGACTCCTGGTTCCAGTGGGAATAAAAATCAGTGAGATGGCTTTAAGTATAACATAGAGGCATATGCTCTATGGCAGAGGCATAACGAAAAGCTACTAATTTCATTCCAGAAACAATAGGAGGCATTAGTACTCCTCACCTGCAGGGAGAAGCTCTTTTGTCTGCTAGATATGAACAGGATGAGACTTTCAGAGCCACAGCCCTGCAATGACAGCTCGGCTGCTGGCTGCCCTGAGCTGCCACTGAATGCCAGAGTCTCTTCCAGGGAAGCAGAGCAAGGAGTTGCTATTAACAACCATAACGACCTTATCAGATCAGTCTCAGTTTCAAAGGGATCCTGCCACTCTTGCAGAAGCTTCATGAAAGCTGGCATCTTCTTCCTTTCCCCCAAGGAGTTAGCATTTCACATTTAACATTTCACTCTTTAACCAAGGAGCAGACTAGGTTGAAAGTCCTTGTGTTGTTTTACCTTTCCTGGTGGCTCCAGAGGGATGAGTGTGCTGTAAGGGAGAGCTGAATATTCTTGAAATCCTGATGTACATTTGTCTCTAAAAAGGCTTGTTGGTGAGGCAGGTTGTGGAAATCCTTTCTAATTACTCTTATTCTTACTAAGGGTGGAAGCCAAGCTATTTCTTTCAGAAGCTGCAGCCCACAATCACAAAATGCTTATTGTTTCATAGCTTTGCAGTAGAAAGCAGTCCCTGTTTTTTCTAGGATTCCCCCCCTTTTTTTTTTTTTAATTTCACAAAGTTGTTTTTTTTCTTTGGGAGGGTATTTAATGTCCCTGCCTGTCATGATAGATAGAACCCTGAGAAGTTTGGAAACTAAATGAACGCAAAGATTTCACCATATACTGAAGAGAAGTCTGGGTGTTTCTTCGCAGTGTGTGATTTGCACTCAGGTCTCATTCCTCAAATGTAGTTGTGGGGGAGAATTCATCCAGGACTTTTACTTCCATAATTTAAACAGTTTCAGAACAGTGGTCATGCCAAAGCTGTGACCTGAGGTTGCATCTTAATTTTCAGGCAGGCAAAAGCTCAGGACCTTTTGCTTTGTGCCCCACTGCAAATGCACACCTGACTACTGGAACTGAAATGCTAACAGAGGGTCAGCTCTATCCAGACAGCTTTACTTCATGTTTATGTGCAAGGTGAATAATGGCATGTGCAGAAATGCTCAGACTTACTAGCTGAGCATCAGAAAGGAGCAGGTTTGAAAACTCTCATGTTGTTTGTTGTGAGATCGCTGCTGGGAGGTAGCAGAGGAAAGGCAAGCCAACTTAGCTTAAATACTTGTTGTAGAATTGTGGAATTGTAGATTGTAAAAGGCCTCTAAGACTGAGTCCAACTTAATTCAGCACTAAACCCTGTCTCAATGTGCCACATCAGCATGTCTTTTAAGTGCTTCCAGGGATAGTGCCTCCACTGCTTTCCTGGGCAGCCTGATCCCTCACATTAGCCAGTGGCTCACATCTCTGGTATGTACATGCAAGATTTGGTGTCCTCATTCTTAAATTCAGTGAGTGAGATTTACAGCATTGCATAGATCCATCCTTGTTTCCTTGCATTTGCAGAATTCCAATCGATTTGCTCCCGTCTGGGAGCAGAGTTAGGTGAAAAATAGGTACTTTGACTTCACCACCCCAGATCTGTTGCATTTTTGCACAAAGCCTGAGGAATATATAACTTATTCAACTTCATGTTGTGGAAGCATTATCAGTAATGTTCTCCTTCCCATCTGTGATTCTTAAAACAAAACACATCATGACTTTGATATTTCATGCTCTCCAATCCATTGACATTTAGGTTATGTAATAGGGGCCCACACTTCTACAAGCACCAGGAATTCAGCAAGTTTACAGGATTGGCTTTTACAGTGTAGATTTTCAAATGATTCACTGAAATCTGAGGTGCTACATGAAATACCTGTGGGGTTTTTTTAATTTGTGGAGATAACTTAAAAGTGATGAAACTTGGTATTTTCAGAAAGCATTGCTGTATTACCAGTTTGTTCAAGAAGAATGAGAGAGTTTTTGAACATTGGTGAAAAATTATAAATTCTTTCCTGTTTGTCAGCTGCCAGGCAGATATAATTAATATCAGAATTCTTTTCTAGTTTTCAACAAAACTGCAATTTAAATTTACTGTAAAGCAATTTTCCTCTTGCACAGCAGTGTCAAGAAAGGACAAGGTTAGTCTGAGTACTGTACAAATGCTTTCTGGAAAAAATGAGTGGTTTTAATGGCTCTAATTACCAATGTGGATTTTGGAATGTAATTGTTCTGTAGTATGCAATTCTGTGTTACTTGAAAATATTTTACTTCTCTGGTTAAATATTAGTTCTATGTATTATTTCAATATTTTATGATTTTTTTTTTTTCCTCTGGGGACTTTCTATGCATTTTATCAGCTGAATAAATGAAGCAATTCACAAGCCAAATGCTTCTTGCTCTTGATGGCTTATGGGGACCTTGTCATTCCCTGTAGCCTTTTCTCAGGCCCAGCTGTGTGGTTCTGAAATCACTTGGCTGGTAATTAGGTATTTATCAGATTGTTTCTGAAAAGGGATGAGACAGCTATCTGACACAATTATCTTTGAAAATTGAATCCCTCTTTTCTGGTGCTGCTGAGGACATTCAAAGATACTATGAATGCTCAAATCTTAAATGCCTTTGAAAAACCCTTGTTTTTTACATGAGGTATAGCAGATGAGTCAAAATGCAGTTAAAATGACTGGTTTGTTTTTGTTGGGGTTTTTTTAACTTTTCAGCACTGGATTTTCTTTCTGTCAAATGTTTCTTTTCTGGTGTGACTGTACTTGGAAGCACTTTTGACAGCAGCCACTTCTTCAAATGTCCACTACTTAATAGTGTTTGAAAGCTGTCAGGATTTCTTACAAGTCAAGAAACTACTAATTACATCAAGGCATTAATATTTTTCCTATTAATAAACTGATGAGTGTACAGATGTAGAGACCACAGGTCCCAAATACTCCCTTGAAAGTCTTGGTAGCTGAGACGTGAGTCTTTTGTTTTATTTGCCAAAGGACAAAAGGAGATAGTGCACCAGGAATGCAAAGTATGAGGGTTTTTGCTTTATTTAGATCAATTCTTGGTTGTGCACAAAATTTTTAAACATTTTGCCAGATTTTCAAATTTTTGTGGTGGAAAAACACAGGTCTCATTACACTGTTACTAAAATTCTCATAGATTTAGATTATTTTCAAAAGATCTCATTTCTTACAAGAAGTTCAAACCTCCTTGAAGGAAGCTATATAAGTTTGAACTGGAGGTACTTAATTCTTGCACCATTTATGTGCAAAAGGAATTTGTAGAATGGAAAGGTGGAATTACGTAATAGGAAGTAAAGCGCCACTTTCTTCCTGACATTCAGTAGGAGACTTCTGAACTGAGAAACTCCCATGCTTGAGAAATGATGAGAAAATTATTTCATATCATATATATTTCATATTACATGTATCATACATACTTTCTTCTGAGTAGGTATAGACAAGTATGTGATGTTAGGCAGTCTTGCAATTTGGGTTCAAAATCATGTTCAAGTTTTATTTCCTGGTTGTTGAATCACAGAAAAAGAAAAACCTCACTATAACAAGGCAAAGAATTTTAAATGTGTCGACCTTATAGATAATCTATTATTTTGTTACCATTTTTAGTCTCACGACTATCTGCAATTTCTTTGCAGATACTTTGCCTCCATTTGTGATCCAGCTGCTAACCAAGATTTGTCAGCTTTATATTTTGAATGTGGTACCACATCCAAATCCAAGTCTGAATTCCATTCATTTTCTCATGGGGTTTTCTGTAGTGCTGTTAGTTACTACAGGATTTGTTTCCCATTTGCTTGCTTGTCCTCATTAATAAACAGCATCTAATTGTGCAAAAAGGGAGACCCAGGCTGATCACAGGGAGTAAAATTTTGAGAAATATGAAATTGTATGAAAAGCCACTCCAGACAGTTGCTTCAAAAGTCTTGTGGTTTAGAGTTGCATGGAGCAAGTCAGCTGAAGCTGCTGTTGATGGTAGTTCTGTTCCAGATTTATTTTAATTATAGAGAAATTCTGTGTTTACTGAGCATGAATTATGTAAGGCTGCCTGGTTTCTATTGGGGAGAACAACCCGGAGTGTCTCCTTCCTCTTGGCTTGAAGTAAATTTTGTCACATTAAAGACCTCTAAAGCCACGTCACCTCCTCCTCTCACTCAGGCACTTTTGTGCACACCCAGGCTACCCTGCACTGTTAAACTCCTAGCTAAGACCTTGATGGCTCTCCCTCTCTCCCTTCCTTGAATAGCTTATTGAGAGTGATGACACACATACTCCCCTCCCTTCCCCCAGCTTTTAGCTATATCAGCAGTTTCCACAGGAAAAAAAAAAAGGCTAATTAGCAGAATGAAATCACTTTCTGGATTTGAGGAAAGTTTTGTTCAGTGAATTCACTGGTGACTGTTACCAATTACCTTTTGGCCTCTGATTGCTCCCCTGAGAGTGACTGAAGATAAAATAGAGAACAAAATCTGCAATACTGAAGGTCTGTGCAAAATAATAGTCTGCAAGTTAGAATTGATTTTTGCATTCCAGGGGAATAATCAACCTGAACACAACTATCACACTGATGACAGGCCATAGCTTACAATGCTGCATAGCATGTATAAACATTCATCTATCTGCTTGTTCTCTT
>NW_005054652.1:52338-58482 GCF_000277835.1 Geospiza fortis | reverse complement strand
CCTGTGGGATCATAAGGTTATTCCCCTAAAAATGTCATCACAAACCTCCTCAACTTTCTATTTATTGACCGTGAATTGAGGGCTTTTCACAGAATAAGTGATTTTTGTATTCATATTATTTAATTATTTTTTTTCTATTAAGCCCTAAAGAGCATCCCCAGCATGCTCTCTTCATTCAGTCTGCCCCTGCTCCAGGACTATTTGATGCTGACAGCTCTTCTAGTCACCCTGCATTACAGCTTCTAAGCATTTTGTGACCAATTTTCAGTGAGAAAGCCTTTCGTTATTCAGAGCTGGACACTTTTTAATACTCTATTCCCAAAACAGAATATGGATTGCTGATTTTGATGCAATATTCCTAAGCCTGGAAGCAGGATAATCAAAGATGAGGTAGGGAGAGGATAATTTAGTTGCTTGGGAATGTCTTATCTTTTGCATCTGAAGGTGGAGTAACCACATTTATCCAGGCTGCCTATTCCACTGTGCATTCATTCAGCCTTGCTGTAAAGAAGTTTTTTTCTTATATCTAAGTGGAATTTCTGCGTTTCATCTTGTGCTTTTAGCCCTGTCAATGGCCACCACTGCCAAGAGGCAGTGGCTCTTTATTTTTCATTACATCTCAGGAAGGATTTATTCACATGGATCTGATTCCCCGGATTTTCTGCTGATTGAGCAGTCCCAGCCTCTTCCCAAATGACAGATTTTCCTAACTCTTAAACATTTATGTGCTCTTCTGCTGAATTTGCTCCACTGTCAGTCTTGTACTGAGGACCCCAATGCTGGGTAAATCACCCCAGGTGGGGCCTCACCTCTGCTTGGGAGAGGGAGAAGGAACCCTTCCTCCTACCTGCTGTCAGCTTTCCCAGACTAGTCCAGGATATCTTTGGCCTTCTTTTCTTCAAGAACACATAGCTGCTCAACTTTTTGTACAGAAGGAGCACTGAGTTTGGCAGAGCTGCTTTCCAGCCAGCTGCCCTCTAGATTATTCCTCACGCAATGCAGGATTCGAATTAGGATTACTCTTGGAATTGAATGAGATTTTTCCAACCTGCAGAGGTCTCTCTGGATAGTACTACAACCATGCTCCCTCTCTTCCCAGTTTTATGCCACCTTCAAACTTGCTGAGGGTGTACTCAGTCTTACTGTCCAGGTAACTGGTGATGAGATTAAACAGTGTTGGACCCAGTAGCAGCCCCTGGGATGTACCTCAAGGGGCTGCAAACTGGGTTTTGTGATGCTGATAATCCTTTAAACCTGACATTTCAGGTAGTTTTTAGTCCATCTCACTCTCTACTGATCTAGTTTGTACCTCATCAGCTTCTTTACCAGGATCTTATGGAATAAATCATCAAAGGCCTCCTTATAGTCAGGATAAACAATACCCACTGGTCTCCCCTTAGCTACCAAGCCAATCATCACAGGAGGCTTTCAGGTTGGTTAAATACCTTTTTTTCTTTATAAAACCATGTTGACTACTGGTGACCTCCTTGTCCTTCCATGCATATGGAGATGGTCTCCAGAATGGGTTCATTGCTCACCTTCTTAGGGTTTGAGATGAGGCTAAGAGGTCTGTTCTTCCCTGAATTGTTAATCCTGAAGATAGGAGAATCTCTTGCTTTTTTCCAGTTCTCAGCAGTCTCTCCTGTGCATCTGTCAGGTCCAAGGAGCTGGTGGCAGAAAAACTGGGTTCTTTTGTTGTGTCTGATGCCTCAGACTATGCTTAACTACAAGGGCATGAGTATGGACACAGCTTCTTTTCAATTTTAATTATAGTAGATGAGCTATTCCTGTTGTATTGCTTAGGCAGCAAAACTACCATACAGAAATCAAGTCACAATCTAGGTAAGACTGCTTTACATATAAGTTGGTCACCTGCCAGCTTGGGAATGTAAACTGAGCATGTTCAATACATTGCTATTATTAACAACAAATATTTTACTCTTGGGTTTCTCACTGCATTAAAGAAGCAAGCAAACCACAGCTGAAAGTAAGTCAAGTGCAAATCTTGCATCATAACTGTTAAAACCAATTGTTAACAGTTGGTTCTAAAAATGCAAATGTCTGGGACTGCTAAAGATTAAATAAGATGATCTTCATGAATGTCTGTTGAAACTGTCACTGAAAGGGTGACAGTCTACACCCATAGATGAGTTATACTGATAACTACTTTGGTTTAAATAGATTTATATTTTTCAGCTGCTTTGATCTTGGTAGAGTAGGTTTACTTTACAGCAAAAAAGGAGCTAACCAGACTTTTCCCCCTAGTTCATCAACTCTGTCATTTTTGCTCCTAAATGGATAGAGTTGAGACAATGTAGGGCAGAGCTTCCTTCTGGAACTTGAAGTAAATTTAGTTTAACATAGACAGGATGTTTAAAATAGTAAAGGGAAGTTCTTAATTGCAGTAATCTGTAGTTGTACTGATGTTATGGCACAGGAGGAGTAAGTTCAGAAGTAGTGTCAGTCTAAACAGAGATGACCACATAACTGAGTGTCTGACTAATGGGCATGGGGATTGAAAGTAAGGAAGGACCCTCCACTGCCAGAATGCCTAAAAATGCATGGCAAGCTTTAAAAAATTCCACTTCCAAAAGTAGCAAACCTTGCTTCAAAAGGAATATTTTCTGTTGTTTTTTTTCTCTTTTTGGTGAAATTTTGTTAGTCCACTCCTAAATGGCTGGGTACAAGGCAAATGAAAATTCTGCCACATTCTGTAGATAAGCAATCTTCTTTAGCATAATATTTACCAAAGTGCATATATTTTATAAAGGGAGGTTATTTTTACAAGCTAGAATCTTAATTACCTGACGTTTGTGTCCACTCTTTCTACTCAAGAGCCTGTCAAAATCTAGTCTTAGGAAGCTGATTACCTAAGAGAACCATCAATAGTTATCACATTTTTGGGGAAAAAAAACCCAAACAAACAAAGCCCCTAAAAGACGTGAAAATAAAACCAGCTTTGGTTTGATCTTGTCTGTGTCTTTGCTTCTACACTGACTGTAGTGATAAATAGCACTAGACTTTGGGAGTGGAGGAAAAAAATTGATTGGACCTTTTCCCTGCGTTTACCACGCTACTCCTTTCCCCTCTGGGCTTGTGCAGTTTAATTTGCCATTGATTCTTTAATGATTATAATGTCATAGAGAAGCCAGTGTTTATCTTCATTGTGCACCCTGGACAAGGCATTGGGTCTGAATCTTTTCTTGCACATTCTAGTGAAGGTTTGTGGTCATTTGATGCAGAGTGAGGTGAGGTCTCAGAAAAGCTGAAGTGTCTGTGGTGAGTGCATCCTTCTCCTGTCACTGGCAACATCTAATTAGTGCCAGTCATCATTCTGCAGCATTAGTTTTGTAGGTCAGACACTGAAAAACTAATTGCAGAGAATTTCATCTGAGACCCTTTGGCTGCAGTGCATTTCTGGGTGTTTCTTCTGTTGTTGTGTAGTGCAAGAGTTGTGGCAATAGATGATGAAAAGATCTTGTTTCTCTTTTGCTGGACTCAACTTCTATCTGAAAACCATTCTGATGACAACTCTTTCTACTTTATCTTTCCTGTGATCAGGGCTACTCTTTCAGAAGCTCTGTACCCCAAATGAAGAGAATTAGCCTCCTGTTGAGGATTGTTTTCAAGGAATATCTACAGGATTTGTTTTTAAACTGTAGGCTAAAAAATGTTGTTTTCCTATTAAAATTATCTGGCTTAATGAAAGCTGTTTCTACTGAAATTTTCTGTAAGAATAATATTTTTAATGATGCTGAGATAATTTCCAGCTTTAGAATGAAATATTTTATTTCAAGCATAAGCCTACAAGAAGAATAAGAGGGTGAAAAAGCTTTTAACCAAACAGCCAAGCATTCATGGTCAGAGCCCTCTGTGGAGCTCTGTCACATAGAGATTAAAAAGACATCAGAGTCTACCAGTGAAGTAAATGCAAGAGAGAGGTAAGGAAAGATGAAATGGATTTGTGCATGGCCTACCTTCACAGAGAAGGTGAGTGCCATCAGGTATGTTCCTGGCATTCATCTCTTCCCTGCAACTTCACTGTTGGGGTCAGTTGATCTTGACCAAAAATCAAAATTTATCTTTGATTAAAGTAGAATTGGACGGTGAGAAAAAAGACAAAAATTAAAACCCTCCCTCTCTTACCTTTGTTGTTTTTCCTAGGCTCAACTCTCCTCCTTCACTTCAGTCTTCCTTTACCTCACATTATAATGACAAAGTAAATCCTGAACTGAAAGTGTTATTGTCCTGGTTTTGTTTGAAGAAGGAAAATCCAAGGGCTGCATCCTCATCTTTGTGTTAGAAACAACATTGAGTCTTGTGTTCACAGCAGAAAGTGAAGGTGAAGAAACAATGGGAGTCTGAAACCAAAGCAGTAAATAGTTTTACAGAGTAAACCTATATTACTGTACAGAAAAAGAGATGGATATTCTAAGGGCCTGAACCTGCAAATTTCAGTCTTGGAGTCCTACCATGAACAGCATTTAGAGCAGCATGTAACACCTTGGCCATTAATTGCAGTTAACTCTGCCATTAAGAGCTGTCAAGCTGTTTGCAACAGAAGAGCAGCCATATGAATGATAGGGGAAATGAAAAGAATGAGAATGGAAGGAATAGGGAGTTTTTGTGTGCAGTGTGGTTGAAATGAGAGGAAAAAAAAAGTAGTAAAATATGTTGTAAGACACAGGTAGTTGTAATAGGAAATGGATTATTATTATTATTTCTAGTTACTAAGATAGTAGAGGCACAGGTGCAACACAAAAAATTTAAAATGCAACATGGGTGGGAGATTGAATCTGTTCATATGAAACTTATTTATGCATTTTTGAACATCCAAAAGTGTCAGGTGGCACTGAGTGCTCCCAGTAGTCGTGCAACTCTTCAATCTGTAGTCATTAAATATGTATTAGGTTTACTGATGATACTCCTCTGTCCCAACAGCACGAACAAGTGACTGGTGTCACTGTAGTTTTCTTCACCATTGCAATTATGTCTGCTGGCATTGAAGTAATGTAGGACTCATAATTCAAACTGGCCATCTCTGAGTGTACATTAACAACAAGGACAGCGAAATAAGTGTAGTTGTGAAGTTATAACATGGTGAAAGTCTAACATAATTATTTATTGCTGGAGTAGATTTTGTTGTGTCAGTGTTCATCAGATTTACAGTTGCTTGGTGGTCTCTAATTTTTGGTTAGGGTTGAGCAATTTGACACATCTCATAACCTGACAGACACTTAAAACTGTCTGTTTTCACCATCAAGAGCTTGTCATGAACCCAGATACTCTGGAATATGTTACGTGGAATGTTACATTCACATGCATTTGCGTTTGTATTCAGAGAATGGCCCTTTAAAAAAAACAAAACAAAACATTCAAAGAACCTCTCCTAAAATAAATCCCCCAAAATGAAAAAATTCTATTTCAGATTGTGTGTATTTAATTATCTAAAAAACATCTTACTGCTTTTAGAAATCTACTGTGAAATAATCTGTAAAACATCATATGTGTTTTAGGAAAGTTTAGAGGAAAGGCCTTTGGAACAGGCTGAAAACAAGGCCTGAGGCCCAGGGAGGCCATGGGGTCTCCCCCTTTGGGGACATTCCGGTCCCACCTGGATGCACTCCTGTGTAACCTGCTCCAGGTAACCCTCCCTTGGCAAGGGATTGGGCTGGATGAACTTCAGGGGTCCCTTCCAACCCCAGCAATTCCATGATTTTTGGACAAGTGTATACTAACCGCTAACATAGGTGAAGAGTAAACAAATGAGTAGGATGAGCAGAGATGGCTTGTAAGCACTGGTAGAGCTGTGAATGCTTTTTAATCTACAGATGTGGTGGTCAGAATGATGCATCTAAAAGTAATATTTTGGTTAAAAATATTTAATTTTTTAAAAATTCAAAATATTGTCTTCCTTCATAAGATTGCATTCCTGTCAATCAGATGAAAGCTTTCTGCCCTTAAGAACAGAGAAACTCACCAGAAAATTGTCTTAATTGTTCAAGTTATTACTGGGTAAAATTATCCCTAATCCTCCTTCAGCAAAACATAATTTCATAAGAAGACTAAAGTGAAGTTTTAACCCTCCTTTCATAGTAAGTTGAATAGCCTTGAGAGTGTTTTCAACTTATGCAAGAGTTTAAG
>NW_005054652.1:38306-52313 GCF_000277835.1 Geospiza fortis | reverse complement strand
TGAGCAATTTCTTTAATAACTTAACCAAACAACATGCAGCACTTTAAAACACAGATGTGCACTATGGGGATCCTTGTGTCTCCCTTTAAAACATCTGGTTTGGGGTTGTCTGCTCTGCAAGGATAGCTAATATTCTGGTTGTGGTTTTCCACTGCCTAACTGTTAGATAATTTAACATTGTTTTAATAGCTAGAGCTGTATTGGAACCAGCATTCTTCATAGAGTTACTCTGGACAGAAATATTTATTAGTACCTCAATTTGTCATTAATTCTTCTCTTCTTATTTCCATGGTGTATTTCAGGTGACATTTACTGTTAGTGCTGCTGAGCTGGTGTAATGCAAGGAGGGACGCATCATGAAATGGAAACATTATCCTTTTCTGGCTGTAGTAGCTGTATTCAGCCTTTCCAGATGCCATCAATTACTGGGCCAGCTCATTCCAGGTAGGTGCCTTTTATTTAAACATAAATGCTCATGGATTTTTTTTCCTGTCCATATGAATATGTGCATGAATATACCTGAAGTTCTCTCTGGGTGTTAAAACATGTGTATGTGTGGAGTTAAGGAAGTTGTGAGCCTATCTGCATGCATGACACACAGAATTTGGCAATTTAATTGTATTGTCTGTGCTGCAATGTTTGGGTTTTTTTGACTGCAAAGGAAAGTATAGAAAAGGAGTGGCATGAAAATATGAGAAGGTTAAGGTGGCTATTAAAGCATTCCTTTGATTAGCACAGTTGGTGAGGGGAAGAGATAGAGTGCAGAAACAGACTTGAATATCAAAGAGAATTGGAGATCCATAGAGAACCTTCTTGAAGAAAAGAAAAATAGCAGCTGGGGAGTGCTGAAATGCAGTGTTTCAGTGAGACCCAGAGATCAGGAATTGTCCTAGTGCTTACATATGGTAATTCTTACCAGTTCAGAGAGGAATAGTGTATATAAAAATGTTAAGATACAATTTATAAAGAAGGTGGTGGTAAAATAGGGAACCCATATCACTTCAGCAAATAGTGGATTTTTGTTCTAGTAACACAAAAGAAAGAAAATGTTGCATTGGGGTTTTGCTTAAGAATAAGTCTCCAAAAGCAGCTTCCAAGTAATAATTTTCAATATTTGTAAAGAAAAATCTAAACAAACTTTGATCAGTTCTACTAATGATGTACAACCTTTCAGGAAGACACAATAACTATATAGAAAAAAAGTGACATGCTGGTTTTTACTGATTGCTTTTTCTGCTTTCAATCTGAATAATAATTTAGAAGACTTTACTGGCTTAATTTCTAATTTGAATAAATTGTGAATACAGAATTTTGTGGCTATACAATTCTTTTCCCTATAATCTTTGAGCAACTAGCTCAAATACAGACTTCTGAATGAAAAGAGAAAGGAAAAAGACTTCCTCAAGGATGTGTTTGTTCGCCTGTATTGTATGGTGGTTCACAGAAAATAAGGAAATAAATTATTAGGGGATTTTTCCTTGTTTTGTTGGTTTCAAATGCAGAAAGACTCCAGAGAAAAAGGAAGATGAAAGTTAAAATTATCATTTTAAAAGTTTGACCTCGGACTTCAAACATAATCTCAAAGCAATTTACCTGTCACAAAGACATCTACTGCTCATTTTAAAAGGAATGCCTGCAGATCCAAATGTATTTGCTTGATAGCTACCTCCATCCACTTGCATTGGTTTCAATTTAGTCATAGTTTCATAGTCTTTACTAAAAAGACTGTTTTCATTGTATTACTTTTTCCATCAAATTAGTTTCAGAATAAAATCACAGGTGGCATTTTGATTTTTGCCCCTGCTTTGTAATTTTCATCACAGACCTCAGACTTGAACCAAGAGATTACTGTACTTGGCCAGACATCAGCATGCTGAGCCTTACTGGCAGGGGGCCAGGAGTGTGATTATCACAAAAGATCAAATAAAGCAGGATTATTTTTTTCCTTTAAGCAGTTCATCCCATTCATTTTGCTCTTTTCATGTCTATTCCTTACAAAGGCACGTCTTTTTTTTTTCGATGCACAGGAAGAGAGAGAACTGTGAAAAATCTCAAACTATTTCCTATATTTAATGAAAGAAAATTAAATAATGGTTCTTTAGAATTCTGCTGCAGCCATAAAAAAATATAAAAAATCAATAGAGCAATAGGTAATAGCTTTTCCTGAGGATTGCTAAAAGCACTAAAAAGCTGAAATGTCTGTTATCATAGTACTACTAAATTGTGATATTTTATTACAATTAAAACCTTGCTCTTAAAATAACAAATTACATGGAATTATTTTTAGGTGATGTTATTAGAAGCCTTTAAAAAATGAAATGTTATGGTTTCAAAACACATAACTCTGTGTTATCTAAAAATTGAAAATATTCCAGCCTTACTGATGACTTAGCTTTTCATATGAAATTAAGTTTATCAGAAACGTGTTAGAGCTTACCCTCAGATCTGGAATACTCAGCTTCAGTAAAATGTGATGAATTTTAATAGTGGCCTTATAACTTTGAAGCATTTGTTGTAGTTTTTGTTGAATCTTTTCATATATTCTTGTTGAGTCTCACTCTTTTGCATATGGGATCCACAGGGAAGCACTGTCTCCCCCCTTTATTAAAATCATGGCTGAGCCTTTCATCTCATGTCATTACATCTTACCTCTAATTCACATATAAAATACACTCACAATTCCACCATGGCTGTCTCCTGAGGCATAAAGTATCTCTGCCTTGGCACATCTTTATTTAATCAGGGATTGAACGTTATCTGGGAAAGATGTGATTTTTTTTTCCTTGCCAGTTGCTCTGCATATTTTAAAGCTGGAAAACTTGATAGCTGATTTTAAAGTGCACTGATCTAAGAAAACATGGCATTAACTAATGCCACATTATATTTAGATGCATGTGTTGAGCTCTGTGTTTTCAGTTAAGTCTTTAAAGTGTTTTAAAGTTACCAGTTACTAGATTGTCAAAAAAGCCAAAAACCAACAAAACAGAACTATACATGACGTACAGCAAAAGATGATAATAATTTGAACTGATTTTTTTTCTTTTTGATATCGATAACTGAAAACTTACAAATTTTTGGACGGCTAATAGAGACAACAGGGCATTCCTGCTGAATTTGGCTGTGTTTGTAACCTGATTCTTTAACAGTGACTGTTGTGGAAATCTCTCCATCTGAACTGGAGCAGATGCCACTTGTGTTGTTTGTTGTCAATCCTTGAGCTTCACAGAGATACCTGCACAAAGAAAGCCTTGTGAAAACATGACAAATTTGTCAGCAGTGCTGAAAACAAACAAAATTTTGAGTGCTTCTGATAGATTATAAAAGATTTTTGCAACAGAATTCTCTATAGGTCTTACGGAGAGGAAGGTAAGGAAAATACGTATTTTGGGCCCAGATTTTTGAGAAATTTTTGACAAGAGCTTCTGTACAGAAAGTAATATTTTAAATTTTCTTTTCCCTAATACTTCCTGGCTCATTACTGATACACTACAGGAAATAAATTCACCCTCCTACCTTGTTTGCCTGTTTGCAACAGGAGACAATTGATCATAAAGAAACTCCCGTAAATTCAGATTGCTTACTATAGCATCTTAGAGGCAGTGAAAAAGAGGCAATTGTTTTGGAATGCGAATACTCTTTCATTAGAGCTTTTGTCAAGTCAATCAAAATTCAGTACCATAAGTAAATTCTTTCATGTCTATTTTTTTCTTTTTTAATTGCTGTTAACTTTTTAGTACTCAAAATACTCCAACTCATCTGGCTAGAGAAAACGATATTTGTGTTTTGACCTGTAACATTACTGAACTTGTTCTCTTTATATGATACTTAGGATTTACATGTCTGTTTGATACATTTTAACAAGAAATTCCACATTCTTCTAATTTCTCTGCAACCTGTGAAGGAGAATTGAATAAAAGGTTTGTAGCACTTGAAGATCTTAATTTGCTGCTTCATGAAGAATACCAGGGTCTTGTAATGTGCATTCAGGCATTTTTCTGTACTTTTTGAGTGCCTGAATGGATTTTCAGTCAAATATTCAAAGTAAATCTGTTAATGGCTGAACAAGGCATTGAATACATCAGATGAAGGATTGAGCTAGTTTTGTGGTTACACAGGTCTTTTTTTGAGAATAATGTTTAAAAAAGGGAATGTTCAGCCAATCTCAACCAACCCATGCTGTCTTTTGGCATAGGCTGAGAGTCAAGGAGAATTGAATGCTTAAATTTTAATGTAAGCCCCTGATCATGAAGATGTGAAGGAAGAGTGAAGCCTCTTTTCTTGAGCTAAGGAAATTAAGTGATCTTGGCACTTCTTGAAGAGTGGTGGATATGGATTTAAATTCCTTCAGTTGGGAGGTACTTCAGAATAGTTTTCACCTTTTCTGAGCAAGTGATCCAACAGCAAAGTTCATAGTAAAAAACAATGGCAGGGCTTTGTGGTTTCTTGTTATAAATTTGTAGCATCTGAAAGTAAAGTGATGTTGGTAACTGTTGTGAGATGAGTCAGTAAGCCTTCCAAAGCTTGATTTTTAGGTCACAGGGAAAATAAGGTAAGGGCAGAAGCAAAAAAATCCAAACAAATACTTTGTACCTGAGAATGTGCAACTTTATCTGAGCTATAAATCTCTGAGTAATCTTAACTCTAAAGAAGGAAGGATATGATTTAAGAGAGTCAGATTTTCAAAAAGGAGTCCTCAAATTCCATGCAATTTCTATTTCTGTCCTTGAATCTGAGCCCAAAGAAAGATAACGTTTATCTATATTTTTATTTATAATATCCATATAGATATGAGTTGAAGTGAGTAGCTCAGATTTAGAAACACTCATGGGATCAGGGAAGTCATTAGGTTGGAAGGCACATGGAAATAATTTAATCTGCACTGGATGCACTCTTTCTTTTCTTTTCCTTCCATGTGCACTCAGGAAACAACAGGAGGGAGTCCAGTGCCCCTTGCCCTGCTGGCTGTGCCCTCACTAAAGCATCTCACTATGTTGGTAGCTTTCCCTAGGTCAAGGGTGCAGTGCCAGCTCAAATCCAGCTCACCAACCAGGCTCCCAGATTCATCCTGACATGCTCTTAACTTTCTATCACATAGTTTCTACTGTAGAGAGCATAGTCCTGGAGGATCTGTTCTGTTGCCAGATTGGAGTGGAATGTCTTTTGGTGCACATTCTCTGGTAATTTTGTTTTCACAGGCTTTATGAAGTGTCACTCTTGGCCATAAATTACATTTTTGTGATCCTAATTTAATATAACGGTGACAAATGCATCTGTAAGTGATGTGTAGCAAGGGGTGATGATTTAATGTATTGCTTCCACTTGTAAGTGCCACCAAGTTTGTAGGTTGTGGAAGTCAAGGTCACATTAAGGGAGAATAGAAAGACAGTGTAGGCCTTGCTGGGGTCAAGGAACACGTAGAAAGATGTGCTTCTATGATGCACATCCATTTAACTTGAAATGGACAGAATATTGTCAGTTCAGAACTGGAAATGTAAACCAAAACCCAAATCAGAAACCCCCCCTCACATTTTGGCTCCAAAGGAAGGTTTTTTTTTTAGGCTGAGTAAATAAAAAGAGTTAAGAAATTAAGAAAAACTGAAATCTCTGCTCTGGTAAAAGACCATGCTTGCGTTCACATCTGCCTCTTGCTTCTCTCTTATCCCTGCAAAGTGCATAGGCCATCCTTAAACCTCCTGCAAAAAGGAAGAATTAGCACCTGAGATCATCTCATTTCTCCAATGCTTTTTTTTATGCTCATGTGCGTATGCCTTTGTAAATATGCATAATGACATACAATTATCAGTTAGTCACTCTTAAGACTGAAAAGTCATCTTGCCTCATGGCACATTCAGCTTTCTTTGAAGTGCAGAGCAGTATGTTATCCTTCCTTGTAGAATATTTTTAAAATTTCCTAATAGTCATGGGCTAATGCTAGATCCCATTATGTTGTGATACAATGTATTTGTTATCAAGGAAATATTATGGTGTTTCCATGGTATGACATTACCATGCATAATTTCCATTACGGCTATACAAATGAGATTACTTAATAACACAAGAGAATAATTTCTTGTTATCAGGAAATGAAAAGCACGTAGTATATCTTGTATAATATTTTCAGTTAATATACCTACATAACAGTCATGTAATTTCTTTAGTCATCCATCCTTGCTGATAGAAGTAAAAGGAAATAGCTATTTTTTTATTAATTTGAAGTATTGTGACTAAATTTTAAATACTTTTTGACTTGATTATATGCTAGCTGATTTTTACGTTTTTGTCATTTATCTATCGTTATCAAAGTATTGAGATTTCTGTACTCAGATTTCATATTTGTGGACTTTTTTTGTGTGACCTTAGGTTTTCCATGTTCCCTGGTAGGTTTAGTTTTGTCTTGTTTTTTAATTGTTTTGGACTTTTTGTGATGATTTTTCTCTGACTCCTCTCCCTGCTGAAGAGGACAACAAAGGTTTCTAATTCCTATTAGACGAAATGATGTGCCTGCAAAGAGAACATACATTAAAAAGGGGAAAAAGAATCCCAGCACGTGCCTTGCCTTCCAGAGATTGTCACTGTGTACACTGAGGTCTTAATAAATAAAAAGATTGCCAGCTGTACTTCAATTCACAGCTTCTTTATTAGCCTTTAAAAAGAAATAAATAAAGCGTGACGCTCTATTTAATTGTCTGAATAGACGGAGACAAATCAAGAGGCACAGTCAGCTGCAAGACACTTAATGAAGAAATCCCTATTTTTAATCTAGCTGTAGAAGACGCAACTCTTGTGCTTTGATGATGTGGCCTTTGTGATGAACCTGGCTGGAAAACCACATGTGCTGCACCATCTTCCTAATTAAGTCATCAAAATGCACTGGAGCAACCAGAGTGACTTGTGTAGACCATGAGAAGTAATTTTAGTTCCTCTATTGCTTGGTTAATAGAAAGTGGCACTGTTCTAGATTATGACTGATAGAGGTGAGATGCTACAGCTGCTGTCATTGTGCCTGTAGGTAGGTGCCTTTATAAGCTGTTTCTGTGTGTGTAAGAAGGAGTTTGCTTTGTCTTTCTTTTCTCTTAATTTTCAAGGATGTAACTTCAGGGGCATTTCATGCCTTTTTTTTTTCCTTGAGAAGCTGATGCCTGTCATTTTCCTCATAATGCATTGATATTCTACTTGTTCTGGATGCACTGACAAGAGCATTCACCAAAACTGATCTCAAAATCAGGATTTGGGAAGGCTTCCTGCTAAAATAAAATCTAAGATGAACGAGAAAAAAAATTAATTACAATCATGGGGATAAAAAAAAAGTTTGAGTAAATATAATGAGCACGTAATCAGTTTTTCTGTATGGACTTGGTTGGGCACAGCTGAAGATTTTGTAAGTGTATAGACCAGAATCTGAAGTTTTTATTGGTAAATTTTGGTAAATATTCATTCTGTGTACCATGAATAGTTTTATTTGATGCTCTTAGCCTCTTGGAGACAAAAAATATGCCAGTTGTGAAAATGGTATCATCAGTTTTTGCATACCTTTATAATGCATATTCACATGCACCATAAACTTAGGTTGCAAAGCTTTCCTAGTTTACTTAGCTCTGTGACACTCCTAGTTTGCTAACAAGGTTACTATACAAGCATTTGCACACTAGAATCTAAGAATGATCCATTTGCTTAAGATGTTCTGTAAAGATTGTGTTTCATAGGGCTAATGGAGAAACTGGCATAAATGCTCTGTCTGTATTTGGAGGTAATATAAATAGAATTTTCCTAACAAGCTGTTCTACCCATCTTAAAATTAACAAGAATAACTGTTTCTTTGCATAATTTTTCAATTATCCTGAGAATGATTTTCAGTTGGAAAAGTAGAGCGCAAAATGACATAGTCTCTCTTGACTCTAATATTTATTTAGATGATCAATCTGTTAATGCTTCAAAGCAATCTCATGTCTTTAACATCAATTATAAAACTAATTTCAGTCATATCAGTAAAAGAATGAAACAATTTACAAGGGTGTTTTCACTTATGACTACTCAAGGGGTTACTGCAGACATATCTGCACTTGCTAATTTATTTTCAGTGCAGTGGAGTGTCTAGAGATGCTTTATTAGATATTTTAATAAGTGTTGAACATATTTGCAGAATTCATGCCCTGACAAAGGGTGATTTATATGTACCTGTATCTGCATATGCAGAAAAAATATCCTTTTGTCAGTCTGCCACCTTATTTTTGCATAAATGAAACAGGAAATTACTCCCTTTTGACTAATCTGAATTTTAAATCAAAGTGATATTGGTGAAAGAAACAAGTCTTATTTTAAGCTTTTTTCTCAACTGTTGAGTTAGATTGACAATAAATTTATTCCAAGTGTTTATATTATGATGGTATTATCAGTATAGCATTGTGCAACAATTGCTGCATCTTCTTTATTCCAACCATTTTTAATGCATTTTATAAATGTTCATCAAAATCCTTTACTTTTCTCTAAAAGTAAAGGTTTAATAATTACCACATATTATTTTGACCCAGGAGAAAACTGGCATATAGCCCACAGTCAGAGGAGTCAGTACTTTATATTTGATGAATTTTAGCCGTGTAAGGCTGTAGGTGCTGGGTGTTTCAGTGACTTTCTATTTTTAATACAAATTAAAATTCCTACATTAATTATTGTATATGAATGGTTAAAATAACATGTCAAATATTCTATGTATTAGAATATTGTTATTATATGTGTTCTGTGTAATAGCTGCTACTAAACCAGTAAGTCCCCTTTCCTCTGCTGCATGAAAACAAAGACACACCTATCCTTTACAGATTGTTTTGCTCAAGGCATTGTTACAGGCTACCACAAAGATAAAAGAACCTCTAAAAGTGCTGGGAAGCACATCTGGTTAGCCATTTGCTGTTAGTTTCCATGTTTAGATATTGCTTTAATTACATTTTGGGTGTGTTATTTCTTTGTGTTTGGTTTTGGGGCTTTTTGTTGGTTTTTTTTTTAATTTTTATTTTTCTCCCCAGTATTACCCTAAAGGTAAAATTTAATTATTTTATTTAGAACTTTGTTTTTAAATCAGATCATAAATGGCTGAGCTTTTAAGCCTACTTCATTTTGACACACAGGTGACCACCAAGGTCACACTTCTAATATATGAAAATAAAAAGGTAGTTTATGGTAAGCAACAAAAGGATGCTTGTGGGGTTTTTTACCTTCTTTTCTCTGTCTCTATAAAATGGATCAGCTATGCCCTTCAGGATTGCATTCACATGCAGTACTCACAGTAAGATTAAACAATTTCCAGTTCTCTTTACGTCCATCTGGCACTTCGAAATAGAGATGAAAATGCAAATGTTCTGTTCATGTGTAATACTGATTCAGAAAATATGCTTTGTTATGTTCACTACGACTCATTAAAGGTCATGGCATTGACCTAGCACAGAGCTGATCACTTGTGCTTTTTGAAGATACTTAATAAGTGAATGTGTTGTCTTGGAGTGTATGCTACTTAAAATGTCTGGTACAGGTGAACTTTTGAAATTTAATCACACTTAGACCGCTTTGCTTGTTTGACCTGTAATTCATAAAGAAGCATCATGTTTTTGAAGGGTGTGGTGCCCATGACCACTTCTGCTCACATGTTTCCATCATCTCTTTTTGCCACCTCTCTTAAGTATGTCTTTGCTCATGAATGGGAACTGATCCCCTGGATTTTATCTGCCTCTGAAATTAGGAAGTCTGGGTATGGTGCTGATTCAAATTGCAGTTTAAACATGTTAGAATTCTAGCCTTCAATTTTTAAATTTGTTTACAATTTACAGTCTGATTTGCTTTTCTGCGGATGTAATGTTTACTTCAGCCACGTTGCACAAGGAAAGTAACATCTGCTTTTAAATTTTGGGTATTTGATGGCCTGTTTCTGAAATAATACTCATGGAGGGCTTCTGGTTTTAAGTTGAAGCTATTGCAGTAGTAAAACTTGTTAGGCAATAACTTTGTTTTAGGACTTGGGATGAAGAAAGTAATTTGGATTGGCCTCATAAGTTAATCATGGCAATCTGGCATACTGATCACAACTGCTGTGTGAATTTAATTAAAATTTTTCAAAATATACGGACAATTCTGCATTTGAACTAAAATGCATGAAACTTACTGCTGGAAGAGGATAATGATTACTGCCTGCCTGGTTTATTTTCTATTCCTTTAAAGCATTTTTTAAAAATGAAGTTTCTCTGTCCTTGAAAGTCTAAAAAAAAAAAATCTCTCCTACATGGAGAGGTCAAAATGTTAACTTAGGTTCAGCTCTTTCCTGCATTCAGACAGCTTTCCCAAATTGAGCTCCCTGCTGTCATGGCTATATTACTTCTGGGACCTGAGTGAGCTTATTTAAAGCTAGCCTGGCACCTTGACTATACATTACAGTCTCTGTTCTTTCACTGTCTGCTGTCTTTTTTTCATAGTGCTGCTTTTCTTGCAGGGCTCTGGTGTTTTGTCCTGTTGTAGACATTTTAGAAGTTATAACAGAGCCTGTAAATGAAATTGGCTTCTGATTCCTGATTTTTTTTCCCTCCCCATAAATATTCTATTATTAAGGGATTTTGTCTCCTCTGGCTTTTAAAAGGCTGTGCAGAGGGGTTTTTAAATGGTTTAAATTATGTGTGCTTTAGCAGGAAAGTCTGCATCCTCTAGTATTTCAAAGAAACTTAGTACAGTGAGAAAAAGGATGGTCTGAGCTCAGTAGTAGCTTAGGAAGGTATTCAGTCAGTGCCAAGTCTGACTTTGAGCTCTAGTTCAAAATGTTTAACCTTTCTCTTACTGCAGAAATTCCAATCAATCTGTGTTGCAGTCACCTTGTAAGAAATAACTGAAATCCCTTGATAAATACTTGCAGAGCAGTCTTTTGGGCTAATTCAGGAAGACTGGCACAAATAGAAATAAATTCACTAGTCTACTATCTTTTTTGTAAAAAAAAAAAAAAAGAGGATTAAAGAATGCATGATGTATATGGCTACAGTAACAATATGTTTGAAATTCATAACAGCATGTTTTTCCCATGTTTTTTGAATCTGAAGGAAGATCTAGAGTAAAACTGCTCCATTCTGGCCACTTGTGTGAAATCCTCATTCTGATAGTTGATGATATAAACATTCATCTAAGTAACTAAGCATAAGCAATATTTTAATACTACACTAACCAAGTAAAAAATTCCTCTGAAGGGCCACAGGACACTGACAATCACCATTAAAATTTATACATGAATTGAGTTCTGCAAAAGTGAGGAATTAGGTGGTCTGAGTCCTCTTCAGTTGAAGCCTTTGTCTTGCCTCCTATTTCAGTGTCTCCATTCAGACTCAGAGAGGTACATTGTTTCATTTCCCAGCTGTAAAAGACTGGTTTGCTGCATTTTCACTGCAGGATTCTTCGTTCCTACCTTTTGTATATTACTTTATGTTTGCTTTATCTCACATTTATCTACAGAAATATTTGTTTTAATTTTTTTAGCCTGTTTATGTCACTAAAATATGCAGGAGCAGTATGATATTTTTATCAAGTGCAAATATATTTTATCTTTTTCCTGTTCAGTTCCAACCATACAGTAAAGTTCTCCATCACTTGGAGAGTTTATTTCAGTCTTCATTAGTGATAAAGTAATGGACACCACCATATTGATAGCTCCACTTATTAGGAGCTATCATTTGACTGGCTTAATCATTTAGATTGCAATTTTCTATGTTTCCAGGTAAACCAAGTTCATGTTCATTTAATGTAGAAGAAGTGGCTCAGGGTTTTTGGGTTTTGTGTGGCTTTTAGTTTGTTTATTTGCTTTCAAAAAAAAAGTCAGATAAAAGAACTCTTTAATAAATCTTTAATAAATCCTTAAATCTTTGGAGCAAGACCTTAAAACTGGCCATGGGACTTGCTTGGTGTCTTCTTTTCAGTTCTTAGAAAATTTACTTTAAATGTACTCCAGTTGTATATGACCAGGAGTTGTGTTCAACAGCTGATGTTGTATTTGATATATTGGTGGAATTTGAAAAAAGACTTTGTGTTTTTAGATTAGGAAGAGAAAATCTTGTCAATCCTATGACCATTGCCAATGAAGAATAGGAGTTGCACTCTACTAAAGTGATCAGGAAGATTACCCAGTCTTTTTTGTTCTTAAGGTGATGTCAAATAAATTTCTCAGAGGGAGCTGCTGAGTGGAAGAGCCAGTCTGTTGAAATCAATGTGGAAAAGTCAGAGCATGGTTGTATTAAAGGGTTAGGAAAATAGAATGTTATGTTAGTTGTGCTCAAAGCCTGTTTGCTTCATGTCATTATCCTGTTTAGTATGACATCAGTTAGCGTTTCATGCTATCATCTCTGTGTCCATTCTACCAAAACTCCTGTTGCAGACTTGTTTCTGTGCACTTTGATATTTTGTGTGTGATTTAGCTTACCTGATAGTAATGTATATCTGTAAAATATAAATTTTGCTGCCCTTTCGTTTTCTTTAATTCTCCATCCTTTACTAGTCTTCTAATCTGTTCACCAATTTTTTTGGCTGTAACAGGAAAGGAGAATTTGAAGGGGTGAGATATTCACATGAGAATTGGGCTATGTAGAGAAGGTTGTAGACAGAGTGCAGCAGAAATGAGTCACCACTAAAAGGATTTCAGAGGGAATTTCATAAAGACCTGGGAATATCATGTTGGGAGAATGTAAGAGGAGTGAAGTCTTGTTGGATTTATGGCTTATGGAACAGTATATTTTTCTACAATATCCCACCTGTATTTGAGTGCACAGTGCTCCTGAGCTGCAGTCAGGGTAATATAAAAAAGAACTGCAGATTTTACCATGCCTGTCTTGTTTCCTGTGCAGCCACAGAGAACTGGAGCCCATCCATGCATGTGGCACAGGTTTCCCAAGCGCTGCTGCACAAAGGACCTCAAACAAATTACCAACTCACAGACATCAAAAGTCCACGTCTCATTCCATGGCTTATCGAATTTGACTCCATGAGCACATTTTCCAGCAGGTCTGAGCACTTAGTAGTTAGAATTACATATAATGACTTTTTTTACCACAAAATAAGCTTGTTAAGGTTGAATATATTGAAATATTCTTTAAAAATGAGACCTCCATATCTTAGTTTATCTGTGCAGTGTTGGTGGAAACTCTTGGTAATAAGGGTAATAGTTCCCTATACTTTCTACTTCTGTGGAATGGAAGAAATAATATTTTACATGGGGAAAATTTATCAAGTTCACATACTTTGAGAGTATAGTGTACTGTGGCAATATTAAAATAATACAATAGAAAATCCTCATATGTTGTTTTATATTTTTGCATATTAATTTGTTTTACAAATTTTTGGAGGAAAAAAACAATAGGGGTTTACCAATAATTAACCTTCAGTACTGCTGTATGCAGAACTCTGAATGTAAGTGCTCAAAAACAGTGGCCTAACAGCGCTGTAACTTTTATCTGCAAATTTAACAAATGCCCAAATATTTGCAAAAAAAAAATTAACATTTTTGAGCAACATCCTAACCAAGAAATCTCATTGTTTTGTAGCACAGTGCAAGGTTGCAATAAATTGCTATAAATCAAATATGCAGATTTTTCCATCTCTGTGCTGACACTTGATGATCCTTATCCATCTAAGCAGCATCACAGACACATAGATCTAATGATGTAGGTACTTGCATCTGAACTGAACCCTGAGGCTCTGCAGAATTTATACCAAATAAAGTGAGGCAATTCAGAGTAGAGTTGAGGCATTCTAGGTGCACTGTTGGGGGTTGCCCTCTCTGGTTGTCTGTTTTCTCCCTCAGCTAAGACTCTTGGTTTACCTTTGGTCAGATAAATCCCATCCTCAGAGTCTGTTTATTCTCTTCTGACAACTGGGCTGCCTCTAGACTAAACAGTGGATATGCTGTTGTGGATCTTGCACCTATTTGTCCTATAATTATCCAAACTGAAGGCTGAAGGCAAAATGTTATATGGCTGTGCTGTGGTCTGCATGATCCTG
>NW_005054652.1:32929-38270 GCF_000277835.1 Geospiza fortis | reverse complement strand
GCCAGCCTGAAATTGGGGTCAGTCTGAGGATGTCCTGTTAGACCCACTTATTTTGATGTAGCTTAGAAGTCTTTAGATTTTACATGTGAGACCTACTTCACTGTCAAGCTGATAAGAGAACTAAAGATGATGTATTATAAGTACTTTTTTTAACCTATTCTGGCAGCAGCTCCAAACTGTGCAGAAAGCTCCTAGCTCTAGTGCAGAGAGTGAAAATATCAGGGATTCATTAGCATTCCCCAAGGTAAGCAAGGCTGTGGAAACACATGATGCATTTCCATGGCATCTTTTGAGCATGACACTGTAAGAAATGAGGAAATTTGAAAGCCTTTGTGAAGTCTTCAGCACCCTTGCATCCTCTTGGGAGGGACTGTGGAGTGACTCTGCTGAAAAGCTTGAATTGTGAGTCACAAGCTTCAGCAGCTGGGTGAGAGCATCTCGCATCTCAGAGGAGGAAAGAGAGTTATGCCTGGAGCTTTAACTCTGGGCATGGTGCCTGAAAGTTAACCAGGCTCAGGAGACAGAAGTTCAACTGTGTAAAGCTCAAGGAAATAAATTAGGGAATAGTTATGAGGGCCTGAATTCGTTCCAGCTTATGTTAAGTGGGGGCATCTGAGTTAGGGCACCCTTGCAGCCAAGGTGGAAGTGGGCTGAATTATTGCTTGACTACCTCTGTCTGACCATGGCTATAGAAGGAGACAGTAATGACATGGGTGAGTGTCTGATTTTAGAGGAAATTAATTGAACCCTTTGTTTTCTTGTATAGATACTCCTGAGGCTTCTTAGGAAATAATCCAGCCACACTGTCCAGGCTAAAACCTGCATTCTCATTTTCTATTGAGCCAGGAAATCTGTATGCTACGTAAGAAACAGTGCCAACATTGTGAAGGAGCCCTGACATCACTTGCTCTAATATGGGATTCAGCAATTATTTACACTCTCCTCAGACCCCTGAGCTTCTCCAGGTGTCAGGCTCTGAGGACAATCCTGAATTCCCTTATTCTATTTTTGTCCCAGAATATGTGTGTGTAGTGAAAGAGTTAGATTAAATTACAAGCTATTTCTTCTTGGGACTACAATTTTTCCTCTTCCAGGAACTAAAAAAAAAAAAAATTGCTTAAGAATGTAGTTTAAGAGAACACAGGAGCCATCAAAGAAAGTAATTATTTACCAGACTTTGTCTTAAATAAAATGGGTTCACAGTTTTATAGACTATAACAAAATGAAGTATTGCTGCTAGGTATCATGATCAATCTCCAGCCTTTGCACTGGAAGAGATATTCTATCCCATGAATGCACTTTGCATTTAGAGAAGAATAAAAGAAATTAATGTTTTGCATAGAATTTGTTTGCTGACTTTTCCTAAATGTTGAATTTCTCTTTATAATTGCTCTTTAAATTAAAAAAAGAACAAGACATAAACACATGTATGATGATGTAGATTTGTAGAAGGCCAGTAAAATAATGTTGAGGTTGAAATAATCTATTTTGAAAGTTGCTTGGCCTTTTCTGCTACAAACTACCATGACAATAAATTGTGAGATCCTTGGCCTGGGACAGGGGGTCAAGAACACTGCAGAGCTAAGAGCCAAGCTTTCTGTTAGAATGTTCGCATTTGCCAAGTTATTAATTTGGTTGGATTTTTTCCTGCATGATAGTTAGAAAAGATAATCAGAATATTAAATTTTCAAATGTAATTTTAAATTTTGTTTTATGCTGCTGTTTTTTAAATCACACTGGTGTTTACAGGTTTGTAGAAGAGTGTACACAAACATAGGTTTGGGCATGCCTGGTCATATCAAGACTTGCTCTAGGGAATGACTTCAAAAAAGGCATGGAAAATGGGTTTTATATTAATTAGAACTAACATAACTAATTTAAAATTGTTTAATTGAACTAATTTAAATTTAAATTGAGAAAGAATACATAGGAAGTACTTCATTTTACATGCTGCTTGTAATTCAAATGTCAATCTATTTGTTTCATAAGCATGAAAGTAAACCTTCACATTCCAACTTCACAGGCACATCCCAATTTCCTGATTTATAGCACATGCAGATAGCATTTGCATAGTTTTACATATAGGTATTTTACTCCCACAACAATGTTTTATTTCTTGATGTCATGCTTTTTTAATCTCTACTACACTCCAAACCACACCTGAAAATATTTTTATCTTCTCAAAGTTTTTCATGAATTCTTACATCAATTATCAGAGGCCTGTGATATTTATCAGCCCCAGACTGGCTCACTGAAGTGAAATGGAATGTAGAGATTTCATGTTTTCCATACTTGTCATTATAAATATTTGGTGTTCTTTGGAGTCTAAAAATATTCAGGGACTCAACCCTGGAGTTATTGTTGGACCAACAGAGATAACAATCCTTTGCGATTAATTGCTACTCATAAATTGAACTTTTCTCCTTATTAATGACTCAGCATGTTCATGTTAGTGTTTTACTGCTCCTGTGTTTTTACACGCTCTGTGAATTAGACATGTAGTTACCATCCAATGTTGTAAGCATAGTAAAAATATCCATATTATTATTGCTGTGCTTTTGATACTGTTTATTACCCAGACTTCTGCATGAAAGATTTTATTTCTCTATTATTAAAAGCCTCTTTAATTTGCACATACAGAAGTCATTGCCCCAGCATGGTTCAGAGGTAATTTCCATGTTAGGGCTATAATTCAGTGTAGTTGTTTGCTGCAGCAGTGAGCATCCTTACCTAAGGATAAGAAATGCCAAATTGCTTACTGATTTCTGAAAATTATATTGCACAAGTGAACCATCAAATTTTAAACTCTCATTCATGTGAATAATGGAGCAGTGATCCCAGTTTACATACTGATAATGAAAAGGAGATGGATGGTTTCTACTACAGACAACTTGCCATTTTTTTATCACTCGAGTGCTATTTTTCTCTGATGCCTTTTGGGTTTGAGTATTGTTTTGGGGGCACTGAATACTGGTTTTGCTGAACTATTATTAATAGCTTTGCAAGACTGAAATTTTTACAGCTGCATAAAATCCATCAAGTAATATCTAATTTTTATTATGAGCTGAGTACATTTTGAGAGAGAAGAGATTTTGCTCTCGTTGAGTCTAAATTTTTGACTCATGCATTGGAAGGAAGAGCAGATTCCTTTATTGTGGAGCTCTACTCTCTGAACTCAGAGGGCAATGAGCAGAGAAAATGCATGCATTTGGGAGATTACTCGTTAAGGGTGAGGGAAATTGCTAGATAAATAGCTGAGAGGCTTTTACTGAACACATCAGTGAAATTAAAGAAATGCAGTAACAGAGAGAAGAGAGAATAAAAGGTAGAAGTCCTACAAGTTGTATCCTTACAGCAATATTTGAGGTACATGCTCAGTAGCTGTTGAAATTTAGAGTGAGCAGCCTGAGAAGTGGAGAACTAACATGAGAAATAGAGCTGTAGCCCAAAGGCAAGAGAAAAGGAGAAAGGAGCCCCAGGAATAATACAGTTACTTTCTAAGAGAAAAGCAAAGTAAAAAGAACATTTGACTAAAGGATTCAGCTCTGTGTGGTGACATGTCTGGTGACATGAATTAACCTCCCGTGTGCCACTCAGGGAGACTTTTCAGCACTCACAGTGCAATTCAAACGTGTCAGACAGACACTGAGTCTTTCTCAGAAGTCACTATAGTCACTCTATCTTTTTAATACTTTTATATCAAAACACATCAGTAGCTCAGGCAACTACTGTGTTTTCAGGTAAGTGTGCGAGAAATGTGCTTTAAATGGATTCCTCAGAAAATTATTAGTTACTTTATCTGAATTTATATTAATTCAGAATAATAAATTGTATACTGTCTCAATTACTGTAGTAATAGGGAATATAGAAGTTTTTAAAATATATTTTTAAAAGCTGGGAATTTATGTTTACTGCTGAAACTATACAGCTGTAGCATAAGGCCAGCTCAAGAGGAAGCAAGATGATGAATACATATTAGTACATTTTATTGCAAAAGGAGACCTATGAGTTTTGTGCCAGGGTCTGGCATAGAGAAACTTATCCCATAATCAAGGGATTATTACTTAGAGCAAATAGGTTAACTGATTGGTTGCAAAATTAGTTGATTAAGGGCATTGTTCAGAGATGCAGATTGACTCCTCTGATACTCTGAGCCACTCTTCTCAGGGCTCTGAAAGAATCACACGGTGATAAATGTCTTGTAGCATTTTCCACACCTAGAGATTGAATTATGTTGGATTTAAAATAATTTCATGCTGAGTTTATCTTCTGAAAATCAGCATTGTGGAAAGTAACTGTTGAAGTCATAAACAAGCTAATGTGTTTTAATCTATCCTACATGTCAAATATTTTCCTAGCCTTCACCTAGCTTTATTTTTTAAGGCATAGAGTCAGCAATGAGAAAGACTAATGGATTAGAAAATCAGTAAAATAAGAATCCAGCATGAGTTCAGCTCTTTAATTACACAGTAATGAACGCTGAAATCCACCATCTGAAATGAAGAGCTTCACTAAATGTGAGATTCTTTTTTCCCCAGCCAAGTTTCCATAAGCTTGTACCAAGACTGACTTCCAGGGTAGCTCAGATTTTACAGCATGGCTTCTCAAGAGGTTGTTTGAGAGATCTCGTGAGCTTTTTGTCTAAACCACAACTTTTTAAGATGAAATTTCCTGATAGGCTCTGAAACCAGGAGGAAACCTTAGTAAAGAGCTCATTCTAAAAGATCCTGTACTGTGGGATGAAGAGTTTTTGTTTTTGTAGAACACAGGAGTGAAACTAAATTTCAGACTGGGGAGTTGCCAGATTGTAATTGTTTTGATGGAGAAAGTGCTTTCTCCTCTTGTAATTGCAGTGAGGGATAAAAAAGGGTGGGGAAACGACAGAGAAAGGTCTTTTATCTGGGAAGAAACACAATGTAGTGGAAAGGTATAAAAATAAGCATTCAGAGAAGGTAGCGGTGCAGCACCAGGTAGTAATAAAGTAATCTTGATCACTCAAACCAAAAGCAGGAAAGACTTGGATGTGAAAAAGTGAGCTGTGAAAAATGGAAGAACAAACCATCAGTTCCTTTTATATATCTGTTTCTGAAATTGTCACTATTACATATTCTATATAGTTTTAAAAAATATATTTGCTTGCCAATCTGCCAATTGAAAATGTGCTTCATCATGATTCCTGTTATTTAATACTACCCTGACACACATTTTTCACAGTCAAGCAACTGATTTCCAGCCTGCAGACTAAGCTACCTAAGTACTTTGGTTAAAGGTGGAAGAGATTTGGCATAGTTTAAAATGTTCCATCATACAGCTTAAAATTCTTATCCTTGTATTCTTTCAG
>NW_005054652.1:0-32893 GCF_000277835.1 Geospiza fortis | reverse complement strand
CATTAATCTATTATTCATGTTATCTTAATACTTAAATTTCTCCCCCACTCTAGAAGATATCAAAACACAGGCAAGTGACAAGGGATTCATAGACAGTCCTTCTGTTCAAGTTAAACCCTTGGTGCTTTAATACATGTGCAACATAAATCAGAACATGGTACCCAGTACTGCTGGGTTTTTGAGGAATTTCTGGTCCATCAGGCATCATTAAAGCAGAGAGTGTGTGATGTGTGTGTGTTCGTGTACACACGTGTGCCAGCTCTTCTGGGCACCCAGGAGCTGGGTTGTTTTTGGGAAGGAACCAAGATCAGGCTCCAGGTGGGAGCCTGATGGCATCACCACCTTGTAGACAGAGTGGACAGCCACAGAAATGTGGGATAGTTCAGGTTGGAATGGCCTCGGTAGGTCACTGTTCAAGACAGGGTCAGCCACCAGGTCAGAAAAGCTTTCCTGTCACTTCTGGGGAATGTCCAGACTCAGTTTGCACAACTTAGCTGAAAAGTCATCTCCAAAGTTGGAGTGTCTTCATTGGGGGAAAGCTTTTTCTTGTATCCAGTCAAAACTACTTTCTTTTCAGTTTTGTGTCTGTTATCTTCGTTTTCCCATCCGGGCAAAGTGCTTCCCTCCTTTTTAATGTATCCTGACTTTTTTAGTGCACCAGCATGGTAATGTAGGTTTGCCAGTAATGTCAGAAAAAATGTTCTGTAGCTTTTACAGTAACAAGAAGAATCAATTGAATGCCTTTACTGATAATTCTTAGTAATATTTTTTAACAGAAGCTTCTAACATGGCTTATCAACATATACTTAGTGGTCACACAGTCTTTCCAATGTGGGACTGTCATAAATGATGCTTTGTTGGCAATTAACCCATACATTTAATGAAAGACTTCTGCAATATGTTTTGATGCTGGTCGTATTGAGAAGTACTGAACTGTGTCAATTCTTGTTATTTTTTCATTAAAATTAAGAGAATGCAGAAATACTACTCGGCTACTATGACCCACTTTCTAATATTCATGATGTGAAATTAATTGGGTGAAGTACTACCCCCTTCCATTTACCTACTGCGGAATATCTCATGTACAGGGTGGGAAAAGGTTGATGGGATAGTTTCTTTCATCTGTTCTTTTTAATTCTAGACTTAAAAGGAGATTTCAAGCAAAAGGTTAATTGTACTCACAGGATTGACGCTGTTCCTGTGATTAGAAAAGGAAATTTTTCTGCCATGAAAGGTGTTTGTATGGCATGTTGCAAATTTAATTGTAATAAGTTTTGACAAAGTTAATTTTAAAATAATTATTTGAGATTCTATGTAGCTATGTTTAACACATTTTATGTTGCTACTGGTACTAATTCCTGTGAGAGTTCATGAGCAGAGAAGACATTGGAACTCCATAATGAATGTCTGTGTTTAATATCTGCATTATCTGTACAGAGTGTATGTAGTGATCCAGACTCCAGTTTTATGCCTGTACATTTAGGGAGCAATGAATGAGAGCTAGCAAAATATATTTAGAAGATTAGCAAGAAAAGATCTGAAAAGCTGAAATGGTTTTACATATTGTTTTGGGGATGCATTCACATGTACAAAATTACTGGTGTGGATAAGTCACCCAGGAAAATTCATAAAATCCATAAAATTGCTGGGATGCATAATTGGTGTTTTTCTCTATAAATGTGAGATGTGATATAAGATGTCATACTAGATTATTTTAAATGAGCTGTCAAATGCAAGTTAGCTCAGTGCTTTCTGGTTTTAATGAATTTTGAACATTAGGCAAAGGAGACTCTAATAGTGGACTAAGGAAAACATTATAGAA
Source organism: Geospiza fortis (assembly GCF_000277835.1). Classification (NCBI taxonomy): domain Eukaryota; kingdom Metazoa; phylum Chordata; class Aves; order Passeriformes; family Thraupidae; genus Geospiza; species Geospiza fortis. The sequence continues at coordinate 31,071 of NW_005054652.1, read as the reverse complement.
AGTCTTTCACAAATGACACTCAAAACCTCCTCATATGCATACAAAAATGCCTATGATAACTAAGAATCTCAAGTGCTCAATGTAGTGAAAGAAAGCAATGAATTCAATGCATTTTGGAAGGATCTATTACATTTCTTGAAAATACATTAAAAATAGTATTCTCACTTTCAGATGGAAGTGGAGTTCTCAGTTATTTTGTTTGTTTTAGGTTTTGTATGGATTTTTGATTGTTCATTTTGATGTTGGAATCACCCTTAGCAGGGAAATGGGAAAAAAGATCCATTTTTATCCCAGTACTTACTGTAAATAGATATCATTTGAAAGTCTCATGGCTATCCAAATAAAAGCCAAAGAGAGGGAAATCTATTTTGTGGTAGATTAATATTGTCAATGTGTTATAAGGAAATGGTCATTCATAGTATATATAAGTTTTTACATACTCTTGAAAACTGCTGCAGAATGATTCAGACTGTTTTTAATAGCCAGATATTGAAGCTGGAGTTGCTCACATTCTAAAGGGATACAGATGAAATATGATTCACAATGAGTGTTACTCTTCTAAAGAAATTGGCAAAGCATTAAAAGAGGAAAAATAAGTGGCCCAACACATGGCTCTTCACTGAGGAATTACCCCAGTTCTTTAACATGGTGATATATTGCAGTGTGCAGCAGTCATTTTAGGCTCATTACTTGTGACATGGAGATTTCATTTGTATGTATCTGATGGTTATAAAATATTTTGGGGATTTATGTGTGGGGTTTTATTTTTGCTTACCTCCATAATAGCAATCAAAACAATACACACAATAAGGGTTAAGTTTGTTGCATATTCCTGATTGAGCAGTACCAGCCCTCCTATCCAGAAGTTACCAATTTTAGGTGCTGTTGGTTTTGTTGTAGAAGGCATCTGGACACCAGTGTTGATTATTATAGAATTATGTTGAAGAGATTTTAGCAAAATAATGAAAATAGGGGTAAGGGAAACAGCTGAAAAATAAAGAATTTAAGTAGAACTGTAGTCTCCAGGCAGGGTCAAGTCAGTCAGGAACGAGAAGACAAAAATAAAAGGTTTGAGAGAGAAGGGAGGTCACCAGCAGCGTCACACCTGTCTGAGTTATTCAACGTTTTCATTAATACTGAAAAAGTGAGTGTGTATGAGCAGACAGAATTTACTGATGGCACCAAGTTTTTCAAGGTAATAGGAACAAAGGCTGACTGTGATGAAGGGAAGAAAGACGTTACCATGCAAAGTAACTGCAGTAAAACAGCAGAAGAAATGCAATCTAGATAAATATGAAGCGATGCACATGGGAAATAAACTATTCCAACTTTACATATGTAATGATGGATTCCTAGCTGACTATTATCACATGGAAATGAGCAAATGAGATTTTGGAGTTATGATTGATAGTTCTGTGAAAATGTCAGTTCAGAGCTCAGTAACAGTCAAGAAAAAAGCAAATCAAATGTTAGATGTTATTAGGAAACTACTCTAGCATAAGGCAAATAACATTCATATGCAGATATAAAAATCTCCAGTGTGCTAAAATTTTAGGTGCTGTCTGAAGTTGGTTCTAGTCCTGTCATCTCTAAAGTCTTTAGTGGAGCTGGAAAATGGAGCAAATCCGTGAGTGTGACTGAATAGAAAGACAGACTGATTTGTCAGCTTAGGACTAGTCAGCCCTTGAGAGAGAGACATTTAAAAGTAGAAAGGATGGAGGTTTAGAAAATATGGTTGTAACAGAGAACTTGGAGTGGTTGCCCACTAGATTTTCTTCAAGAACTGGAAACACTCAGTAATATTTGCTGAAAGGAGAAAAATTTGGGGAAAAAAACCCAATAAAATCTCCATGAGCAAGTCATCTTGTTCCTCTTTTATGTAATATTTAGTCAGCTTGGAGGACTCATTACCACAAGACACCGGGTCAAAACCTGACTGGAAGAATTAAAGGGAGAAAAAGTGCTCTTCCATACCAAATACTACTTTTAGCAATAGAAGCCCATGACCTGGTAATTGTTGAATGTATGCAAAGCACATTAAGGAGGGAGCACTATTCCTTTGCCCAGAGATGTGCTTTGATAGGTATTGATCACTGTCTGCTGTTGGAGGCAGGAAGTAAGACCTTGGTGAGCTGTTCTTATATAAAATGGGATTTTAGGCAAGACCTGTATGAAATCACTTCTCTATTTATTTATGTGACAGCTATTTCTTCCGCTGGCTGTACCACTAAATGTAAAATTCTGTGCTTAGACTTTAGAAAGTGTCAGTTTTATAACAATTATTTTTACTTTTCTGATGCCAGGAACTAATATGTATAAAATTTGTCAGAGACTCTGTATTAAAGCGATATCTAAAACAGCAGTTATGCAGATTGCTGAGTTGGTTACCTGCCTTTGCTGGTTACCTGAATTTCCCCCCCATTTCTCAGAAAAATTTAGTGTGAAAAAAAATTAAAACCATTATCAGAAGCTCTTATGGTAACCAAGGTACCAAAATCATTTTGTTGCTCTTTTGAAGCACAATATTGAATATTTCAGATTGTTCAGATTTGCTCATGAAGTTACCAAAGTTTTACCTTTCCCGGGCTCATTCAACAGATTTCTTTGAGCTTTCCCTTCCTTATGTTCATGCAACTCCTTTCTGTACTAGCCCTATTTTGCATTTATATTAACACATGCACTTCCATTTGATCCAGTTCAACTGAAGTCAATGGATATTTCAGTTTTGATTTCAGCTGAAGCAGAAGAGAGCCACAAGCAACAAACACAACAATACTTGCTTTTCAGCTTGGGAATCAGCTATTTCCTTCACCTGCTACATAGGCTGTGATTGCTAATGTGGGACTTGCAGCTCTATGGTTTGCAACTTAATTGAAGGCAGTTTCTGAGCTAGGACAGACGACTAAGACCACAATTATAAAGCCAGTACATTTTTTTTCTGCATCTATTTCTCCCTGCCCAAAATTTAAAAACAACAAAAAAAGGAAAATGTTAGTTAACGAAATGTTGTCTTCTCTTTTTAATTGTATTTAATATGTTTTAAGCAAGACTTATTGATTAAAAAAAAACCCCATTATAATGAAAATGAAAAATCTTGTTCTTCTTTCATGTAACATTTAGTCACCTTGAGGGACTTATTTTCATGATATATGTCAGAAATTAACTGGAAAAACTAATGGGTTTAAAAAACCCCTTTCATACTAAATGCTACTTTTAGCACAAAAAGTCCATGAGCTGGTAATTGCAGAATATAGAGGAAACATAGTATGGAAGGAGCACTGTATCTTTTTCCAATAATTCACTCTTTAGCTGGGAAGCAACATGCTTTTAGTGTGTCTGTGCCTTAGTGTTTTTACAGTGTATTTGATAAGTAAATGTACGTGTAAGAGAGTAGTGTCATCTTTATGGGAAAAAAATAGTGAGGTTGGAAGTACATTAACCAAAAAATTGTCCAAGAAATCACAGGTGACAGAAATATCTTTTGTTTTCAGAAATATGTTTTGTTTTCTTCATTCTGTGTGTGCTAAGACAAGCAGGAAAATATGAGTAATAGCATGAACTGGTATCTTTATAACTCCTGTATAGAGTTTCTGACACCTGAAAGACACATAGTAAGGGTTCTTTTCCCTATCCAAAGTATTCATTCTGGTCATGCAGGGCTAAACAATTTCTGCTGAGGTCCATTGCATGGCCCAGAGGCAGCATGAGCCCACTCACTGCAGCTGGCCAGGATGTACCTGCAGAGCCCTTTACACAATGTTAAGCATTTTAATATGATCTCTTGTAGCCATTTCTTTCTTAAAATGAAGATAATAATGTACATCTTCTAATATTACTCTTTTCTTGAAAGATATTTGTGCATTGAGTCCTCTCTGTGTGGGCCATAATCGCAGTCAATGGTGGTTCTGCAGGTAGCTCCTGCCCTGGTGAGGTTCTTAGGCCAGGCTTAAGGGCTTGCAGGAAAGGTTCTCTTACAGGTTGGAGGAGTACTCTGAATAGGAAATATTCTGTCATGAAACAAATCCATGTTGACTCCATCCTGGCTGAGCAGTCTCAGTGTGTTGAATTAATCTTCAGGGGCTTCTTTGATTAGAGGCTACTTCAGGTGTTTTTAGAAGTGTGGTTCCAGACTCTAGAGGAACTTCAAAGCTGATTACATGAACAGCTTCATTTCTTCCCCTCTTGGAAGACAAGAAAAACAAATTTCAGTCACCTCAGTTCTACTTAGTATATGTCCCTAAATTTTCATTATTGGACCTTTGACTTTTGTATCAGAAAGGTAGAGCTGTACAATACTTCCTGATAGATGTGTTGTGAAGATAAATACATAAAGCAGGAGGAAGGTGTACTTTAGGCTCGTCCTTATCCTGGACTATGGATGCTCTACATTACCCTGAAGTGGGTTTTTGGGGAAAGTCTTGGTAGCATCTTCTCCAAGGCAAAGGAGGAAAGATAAACAAGTTCTCATTGGCTTTATATGTCAAAATGAGAAAAATTAGTCTATGAACAAGGCATATTTCTGTAAATCCAGTGGTAAAGGTACTATTTGCCCTCTCACTTGCTGAGACAGTTTGAATTTATTAAGTGTTTCCCTGATAGATTTCTGTATGTTGCGTTTCTACTTTTCAAAAATGCAACCTAGAATTCAAATTAAAATTTTCCTTTTTCTAAAGCAAAGTAGCAAAAACTTCTTGGAGCAACAAAGGTAGACAAGATAAAACTTGAGATTTGTATTCAAAAGATATATTTTCCTTCAAATCATTAAATATCAATGCATCCCAGATACATTTCTCACCTCTGCTATAAAATCAATGGGCAAGGAACACAAATCAGTTTTAGACTCAGAAAAATAAATTGTCAGGACTTCAAGAATTAGTTTATCATTATCTACAATGTATTTTAGAAAGAAGAGTAGTGTTTGTGATCCACACTTTTATGTCTTTTTAAAAAGGGATATCATGTCATTCAGAATGACAAACATCATTCAGAAGCAGGTTCTCTACTGGCTTTTTATGAAAGGCAATTTTAAAACATGAGCACATTTTAGGACTTTGTGTGGCTTGTACTTTAATTCTTTTTTCACTTTTTAAAAATTTTCCTTAGGTTTTGCATTATAGAAAAAGACAAAATATTATATTACTTAGTTGCAGTTCTATCAGATATTAATATAAAGTAATAATCGCCTGGCAGTTGTCATCCAAAGTCTTAAGTTGCTGCAACCTGTTGAGTGCTTAGGCTTTTTGTAATATTAAACATATTTTTAAATAGAAATTTAAGGGCCTTATTTACTTAATGTAAAATTACACACATTCCCTACAACTCTTAGCTTATTATTAGCATATACTATTAGCTACATAATAGTTTCAAGAATAATATTCAGGGCTGATAAGAGAATTCTAGCTTGAGTAATCATTTAGTACATTACATATCAATGGGAGAATGTGCTGAGTTTCTGAATGTCAACGCTCAGTTCAAGTTTTTACAAACTAGATATCCTGAAAGAGTCATGACTGGACATTAACATTGCCCAGAGAGTGATCCCTGGAGTTCTCCACCCCTTGAAGACTGAAGCAGTTTGGTAGCACAGACAGGGCTTGCACCATGAGGAAGGACATCAGTGGACTGTTTAATTCACTGTCATAGACACACAAGAATCACAAGTCCTTGAAAGACTTTATAAACACTTCCATAGTTGTCTGTTTCTTGAAAGAAGAAATCTGAATCTCAGAAATACCTAAAGTTCAGGAAGAAACCAGATAGCACCTTTTAGAGATCAATGTTGATTTTAGCTGTGGAATCTCTTAGAATAAAGTGTTGAAGTGATACTAATAAAGAGAAGCTGGAAAGGGACCAGAGGATAGTTGGGATGCTTCTCTGCCCTTTTGTAGCCAGAATTTCCTTTCTACATAAGATTTGTTTCTGCAGCTCTGCACTCAGGAGAAATAGGTTTTCTTAGAATAGTTGAAGCAAGACTAAGAAATCTGATCTTTCCTTTTGAATGGACTGAGAACAGAAAATATCTATATCTAAATCTATTTTATTAAGTCATTATTTAAAATTTTTCAAGAGTGGAACTATTAATTAAGGAGCAATAAAAATATTTATTTAGGAACAAGTTTTAAAACTCTGCTGTATAGGAGGAATGTTTTCCCTATTACTGGGAACTAGTGCTGAACACTCCCTTGATGGATAGATGATGTCTCCCAGAGGAAGTGTCAGTAAATGTTCATAGGCAAAGCCCTCAGTGTTGGGTATTCTTTCCTTGGCCTTTATGTAGCCTGCTTGTGCAGCTAAATCAAGTTCATTTAATACTCCTAGGTTATTTTCTGTTACTCTGTAAAGTTAGATAGCAATACTCCTGAATGATAGGTAGATGTGAAAATAAACAAAGAAATAACCAAAAAAGTCTGATAATAAAGTCATTATCTATGTCTGCATACCTAGAAAAGACCTTAAACGTGTAACATGAAGAATACACTGTATTCAGCTCAGCAAAATTCCTAGTGGAAGACCAGTTTATATGAATGCAGTGACCAAATTAACTATTTATTGATGGTTCCTTATTGTGACATTTTAACTTAATTTTTTTAGGGAAGAGAAATGGATCTGTGAATCAGACAAACTCTGATTGATAACTCTGACATATAGGGCAGTACAAGGATCAAAAGTTAGCCACATGCTGTAACTTCCAAGTCTATTACAAGTATTTATCTTTGGCCTGCAAAGAGTAAAAAGGAATTGATTTCACACTTACCAATTCACTGCTTATTTTTTAGCTCAACAGAAAGCTTTTTAATGAGTGAAAGGAAATCAATTGATAGCAGTTGCCTCTCCAGTCTGTTTAGAGATTATCTAGCCATGGAAGTTAATTCAAGAATATATAGCTGGACCTCTCAAATTAGGGTGGTTTGGCTTCATGAATTAGTCTGACATAATAAATTCATTTCAAAATAACTACCTGTGATCAATCATAGACTAAATTAAGCATGTTCCAAGTTCAGGTTCAAAGCCTGAAAGATATGCTATTAAAGTAAACCAACAAACCTGTAGACTTCAGGAGCTGCGTCAGGATGCTAGAGAAGAAAAGAAATTAATGATTACTGGGACTTGACCAAGCTCTGAAAGGAATAGTACCTGGTTATAATCGTATAATTTTTAGAGTAAGAAATTCTACAGTCTGTGGCGGCTTCTCAACACCTCAGGATTAATGTGTCATTTTGTACAAGTATTGCAGTTTTCCTGTGCATTAATTTTTCCATCTATGTGATAGAGGTAAAACAGTTCCATTCATGTGAACTGCTCATAGACCTTTGGAATTTTCTTATTTAAGACTAATCAAAATGAGATTAAATATGCTGGGTTTTTTTCGTAACATATTTTGTAGAAGTTGAGGACGTCACTTTTAGAAACAGTTATTGGACACGATTATTTTTTGTTTGAAATAATTACTAAGATTTTCAGTACTCTTGGATATTTGGATGACTTTCATTCTCATTATAGAGTTTCTACCATAACCATGATTCAAATTACTGTTAGTCATCACACATTGTTTCTTTTCTATCTGGGTGTAAAGTCTAAATTCTCTCATTATACAAGTCTCTCTAGATGCACATTTGCATTTTTATGAATACATATTATATGTACCATATGCCTATATGTGTAAATATATTTATGCAAAGAAGGGATTGTCTTGTTAAACACAGACATGAGTATACATCTATTTAAAACTGTGTTTTGTGTTATTTAAGATGCTGAGGTGCCTCATTGAATGAAGTGTTCAGGAATATAGTAAAGGAAAGAAAAAGATGCTGGTTTAATCCAATGATAGGTAATAATATGAATTGATGAAGCAATGTACAAGCAGACTGTGCAGTACCTGTGTCTGAATTATTGAGCTTGAAATCTGATCAAAGATGGGACTTACTGAAAGCTAATGTTTTAGAAGTGGAAATTCTTCTTTGACAAGGCAAGATGAGACTGCAATAACCTTGACTTAGATGTGGAATCAGAATGATTAGAGCCGGTGCAAATTTCAGATCCATTTTCTGACAATAAATAAATGGAGGTGTCGAGTCTTGTTTCAATCACCTTCAGTAATGACCTTGAATGCATGCAAATGTGGAATTTACTCAATGGGGACTCTGTGGCAACTCTGTGATTCAACTGTGAAATTAGAGTAGCTTGTACTTAAACTGGAATTTCACACCTGCCCAACTAGCAGTCTCTGACTTGCAACAGGAAGGAATGAAACCCTTAAAAAGCCATGCTTCCATGTGTTTATTTGACATAAATTTTTTTTTCCTCAATTATAACTAAATAGGCTAAAAATTTTAAAATCCAGCTGGGGGAACTTGAGACAAAAGTGATTTGTGAATTTTGTTTGAAAGTTATGCTTGCTCTTAAAAAAAACCCGAGTTATTGTTGAAAAAGATATAGCAATGTTTGTAAATGTTCTAGGAGTAAGAACTCATGAAACACCAAAAGTGTTCTGGTTCTTAAAAAGGAAAATACTTCAGCAGAGTGTATCTGATGCATTACATTATGGAATTGTTAGACTTCCTAAAGACTAATAGATCTATACTTGATTTCATGGCAAGTTCACCTATTTATTTCTTGGCATTTTTTTAGAGAGAATATTCTTTTAGAGTTGGAAGTAATATGCATTAGTAGAAGAGTGACACCCTAACCCAAATGCTTTCTAAAATTATTTAACATTGTCAGTGTAGACAAACAATGCTTTCACAGACAGCAATCTCAAATAGAATGGCATGCTACAAAGTGGGGTTTTTGTGGGGCAGGATTGGCAGTTCCAGATTATATACATCCCCTGGAATTGTATCACAACAGTTTTGTTCTGTCTTGCCACCAACTAAAAAGAGAGAACTGTTACATCCAAGTTCCACTGAACACATTGCCTGGATCCTACCCTTGAAGTTTTTTTGCGAGTTGCTGAAATTAAAATGCACAAAAATTGTGAATTATCAAAAATTTAGCTGAAAAGTAGAATAATTTTTAATAGGATGAATGTTCTTTTTAAAAAAGGTTTAATGGTTGACTACTTCAGCTATGTCCAATGAATTAACCTAAGTAATGGGTACAGTCCTGTTTCCTATGGATAATGAGTAGCATTTAGAATATTTTCTTTGCACACATTTTATAGCTCCAAACCTTTTAATTAACTGTAATGCTTCTATATGTTTTCAAATTCTGTACATGATACTGTGCAAAGCAAAAGAATCTCCATTACAACCAGGAATTAATCCTTGTATGGAACTGAGTGCAAACATTGTATTAAGTTTGCATGGTGAGGTTTTGGTGGGGGATGTGCTCCAGGGGTGGCTTCTGTAAGAACCTGCCAGACTCTTCTCTTGTGGCTGATGGAGCCAATGACAGGAGACTCCAAGATGGACGTGCCAGTGGCCAGGGCCAAACCCATTAGTGACAGTCTAGTGCCTCTGGAGTGATGTATTTGAGAAGGGGAGGACAAAACTGTGCAATATAAACTGTAGCTGGAGGGGGGACTGAGGATATGGGAGAGGAACAGCCTCAAGGTCACTGAAGGAGGAGGGGGAGAAGCTGGTCCAGGAGCTGGGATTCCCCCGCAGGCCATGAAGCCTGTTGTGAGGCAACTGTGCTGCTGAAACCCATGGAGGTCCACAGAGGAGCAGGAGGATGCCCAAGGGAGGCTCTGATCCCAAGGGGGACCTGCACTGGAGCTGGCTCCTGGGCAGGACACATGGACCCATAGAGAGAGGATCCCATGCTGCAGCAAATTTACTTGCAGGACTTGGGACCTCATAGGGAACCCATGTTGGAGCATGGAGGGGCCTGTGCTGTAGTGGAAGGAGCCCCCTGTGCAGGGGGCAACTGTGAGGTGTCATATCCTGCAGAGGAACCAGTGGCAGAAGTAATGTGCGATGAACCCCCTTCCCTTGCAATACTGGGGAGGAGGAGGTAGAGATCAGGAATAAATAAACTTAAGACCAGGATGAAGAGAGGAATAGAAGGAAGGCGTTTTAAGAATGGTTTTATTTCTTACTACCGTAATCTAATTTGATGTGGAATCGGTTCAGTTAAGTATGTCAAATCACGTCTGCTTTGTCCGTAATGGCAGCTGGTGAATGATCTCTGCTTGTCCCTACCTTGACCCACAAACCTTTGGTTTTATTTTCTCTCCCTTGTCCAGTGAGGAGGGGAGTGATGGAGCCACTGTGGTTGGCATCCGATGTCCAACCAGGGTCAAACCACCACAAATGTCTGTGCTCTGGTGTTCTTGTGACAATGTTTGTGTTCTAGAAGACACTTTTTGTCCAATCTTCTGGTTAGGACTTCTTTCCGAAGGTTATGCTTTAGCCCTGCTCCTTTTTGAAAGGATTGAGTTGGGAACATGTCCAGTCCACCATTTGTACTCCATCATTAGTCCTATCATCATTAGTACTTCAAACATTTATCACTCCTTGAGATAAGATCTCATGTTTTGAAACTGTTCAAAGAGAGAAGAAACTGAAACGTTTCTTGAGACTTTTCTGTACTTGATATACTGGATTTTTATAAGACAAGCAATACCACACTTTGACTCATCAGCACTTTATCAACAACATCAGTTTTCTCCTTAGAGAATCAAATCTTGAGATACTAAGGCACTGGAGGAAGTCAAACTTTGTTTGCTTTTATAACTGCCAAAAGGGAAAAAATAATTCAAGTGAAATTTCAATGTAGAATTATATTGTATTGTCAAGTACTGTTAAAACACACAAAAATATATTTTAATGTAGTCACAATTTCTCTGATTTTATCTATTTTTATGACCTCAAAAAGCAATTTTAAGAAGATTTGCCTGCTTTTGTTCAGCTAGTCCTTCCTTTGCTCCCTCTCTGATAGAGGTACCTCTTATCTAGAAAACATTCTCTGTTTTTATTTCTTTGTCTTCAATATTCCAGGGCAATATCAAAGTTGATCTTTGGGTTTTTTTGATTGCACTTTGTCCTGTATTGAGTTGACTGTGATTAAGTGTTTGTTTACAGGTTCACTTTATATTATTTACCTGTTCTTACAGTAAATCAATATATAATTAATTGAGTTTATTTTTAAACTACCTTGTTCTGTTTGTTTATTCTTCTTATTTAAGCCATGTCTAAAAATGTGTCAGGATTTCAGGATCTCTTCACCACTGGTGAGGAGATTTAGTGGTGAAGAGTTCATCAAATTTCACATGCAGTTAGGCCTACTCCCAAGGGCAGTATTTGTTCCCTAAGCTGTATTTCCAATGTAAAACATAATTACTAATAAGATTTACTCCCTCATTTTCAGCAGAGCTCTCTACTGATATCCAGAGCCAATGACAGTGGTCTTATCACTATCCCAAAAGACTTTGCCTTTTGTTTAGATTTCTTTTATCCTAAAAAGCTGAAGCAAATGCTAAGTGCTGGCAGAATGGCTATGCTTAAATTCCATTCAGCCATCATAGATTTCTTTTTTTCAATAGTTAAATGTGCTTCTAAGAGGCATAAACTATAAGGAAAAAAACTGATAAAATTGTCTCTTTCTGCAATTAGAGATCAGAGACCTCTTGGCTTCCTAGAAAATTTTCCAGATCATGCTGCATGTAACAGGGCTAGAAACATCATCATTTGTGCTTCACTAAAACGTTTTAGAGTACACTTTGTTTGAACAAGGATAGCATTTTCATTAATAGTCAAATGTGTAACTATTGCCAGGCAAGTATGTTGTGTTTTGGTGCAGTTGCACAGAGTCCATAGGCCTCAGTTTAAAAAGTGCCCCAGGCAGATGCTTATCTTCAGACTGATGAGGTCTGTTAACTTTGATAAAACTAAACTTAAGCTCTAAGTGGTTTGCTGGACTGGGGCCACAGACAATAACTGAGTTGGATTTTTTATCTTTAATCTTTCACCCATTTGTTAAAAATTTTGATGAATTTTGTTCTTTTACACAGAATTATCTTTGTTTAATGCTACTGGTTTCCTAATGTAATTATCATCCAGACTTCATTAATCATGTTTAAAGTACTTTCAGATATTCATGCATAATTTCTGCATGTTAATTTAACTTGGTTATTGGAATTTATTTAATGTCCTTAAGTACCACAGGATACACATTGTATGTGTGTCCTGGTTAATAGACTGATCTGGTTCTCAAATGTTAAGTACATTTTTATTTGTACAAGGCTTAACTATAATGACCAGAGAATCACTTTTGGCAGTGTTTTGCATTGTAACTGCAGTGCACACACTTCCTTCATAAGACAGGTCTACTGAAACCTGAAGTTCAGAAAGTTTCCAAATTAAACATGGAGTCTGTTCCTTTTTTACTGGGAACATTAGTTTGCATCAGAATCTATTTCAGTAGTGATATTAGTGAGAAACCAGGGAAAAGCAGATCAAATAGAAGCTTGCATTTGAAAGCAGAATACATTAAAGGGTAGGGAATATATTATTTATGCATATGGTTGTTTTTACAAGCAAAAAGATTTGTTATTGAACTCTGCATTCATTTTTTCCTTGTTTGTTTCATAATCTATTGTTCCTTTCAGTGGGAATGTCAAAGTTTTCAGGCAAGGATCACATCAGAGATATATGTGCTTATATAGTAACTATCACAGTGATTCTAGTTAAAAACTACAATAACTGCCCTTAAACAAATAATTATAATCACATAAAGATTATATGCAATTTACCAGTCTTAGGAGACAAGAGCATCCTGACAATTACTGCTGCTTCGAACAGATCATAATAGGCACTGATCCTCTATCAATAAGCTAATAAATTATTAATGGTTTTAATTCTTAATTATTACAAATTATTAATAACACTAAATTTATGGTACACATAAAATCACTAACAACTGAAAATTTATGAGCAAGTTTGTGATAATATACTTTGAATATACCTTGAAATATATTTTCCTTATTTCATACTTTTGGAGTTGAAGATTTCCAGAGTTTTAGAATATTCAAACAATTCAAGTGTCAGATTTTACTTCTGTTGGCTTTGATCATATAATGTAGTTCAGTTGTTTTCTGTGTAACATATTCCTTATAAATTTTCGTTGGCCCTTTAACTCCTCTGCCAGTGTACTTGGCCGTGATCCATATCCTTGCTGGTTCACACTACAGATTAATGTGATAATTCTACTTAATGATGAGTGATTAAAAACATCTTTTTAGGAACTGCAAATATGCTTCTAGATTGTCCTTTCAGTGCCCTTTAAACATTCATTTGTTAGATTCTGCACATTTTATGTGTTTTAGTGAGAGAGAAATGAGGAAAAAAGAGGGCAAATTTCCCCCTTACATGTTTCTTCACACCCAAAAATATGTGAGGAGGTAAACTCACTGGTCCAGTGCTCCATGGGCAGAGAAACTTAAAGGTATTATGAAATTTAATTATACAAATTTTTCATAGGTTTCTTGTAGCTATGAATGCTCCCTGTTTCATTACTAATATTCAAAAAAACCCTCCTTATTTGAATTACTTCTTTTCTTAAGACAGTTGAATGGGAAAACTGTGCCGCATTATGGCAGGCAAGTACTTCTACTCAGATGAGAGTATATTTTATTTGATAATATTTTTGATAATATATATTCAAGTATTTTAATTATAAAGAGTAGGATTTGACCAGTGTTATATCTTTACATTTGGATATAAAATGCTAAAGTAGAAGAGACACTTTATTGTTGCTTATAATTCTCTTGAGTTATGACTGTGTCTGGGTGAATGGTTCATCCCATCAGATCTGAACCTAACTAATAAAAACAAGATCATTTTTGTTCAGCAAATGCTTGTGCCTTGGTATGTATTAGATTCAGGCTTAACTCTGCTGAACTGTTCACCTCCTCTTCATCATTAATCAATTTAGTGACAGCATAAATGGATGAGCAACTTTTTTATGGCACTTGTATCATGCCTTCAATAGCAGAGATGAAATGTTTTAGTGGGATGCTTTCTGGAAAATGTGCTGTTCTGTATCTTCTATCTTCATCGTATTTTATGCATTTGAGGGTATATGGTCAAACTCAAATAATAGGATATTTAACTGTCTGTCCCCATAAGTCAACATTAAAGACATTCCATGTCCAGTTTGCTTATGGAAGAAAGCTGTTCTTGTTGCCTACATAAGCAGAAACTACCAGCAAGTTTTATATAGTGTATAAAAGCTTAGAGCTTCTTTTTGTGTCAATTCCTACTAGTTTAGGGTGGGGATATAAATGGTTGGTCTGGTTCACAGTCAAAGATCAGCACTGCTTTATTAATTGCTGGGTTTACAGTTGTTATTATATGAACTTAGGTTTGGTACAGCTGGTTAAATGCATATATAATTTTGCAGAGCTAAAACATAATACATCTTTTCAAAAAAACTTAATCTTTTTGCTTGTTTGATGCTAGAAGTGTTTTTTATTTTGTGTGTACAGATGTGTGCACCTGGCTGTATGAAAGGGACAGAGAACATGGTAGCAAGCAGAGTGTTAATCTTGGGAAAAAGCCTAAGAACTTTTTAAAAAACCAGTAGAGGTGTTGTCCCCAAAAAGAAAAGAGGCAGGAGCATTAGATACCACCATGACTTTAAGTTTGTATTTAGATTAATGTGGCTTCTGTAACTGTAAGATAAACCCAAAGAGGAGGAAATAGGGAAAAATATGGGGCTTTAAGAGGAAAGGAGTAATTGATCATTATTTTAAATAATGAATATGTGAATTGGATAATACCTTGAATGTTAAAATAGGATCTCGGTTTCCAACAGAGCATACACATCACTCGGGGTAGTTGTAGTTGGGAAACACTGCAGCCTGGAAATGTCTCCAAAGAAAACATTAATTATATTTAAAAATAAGGTCATAGCATTATCTCTTCTGTATTTTAGAGAAAGGAAAAACCCTTTTCGCTTAGATCCTTTTCTTCCAGCTAGACCAAGTCAAGTAGACTCAAGTAAACCTTGTGTGTCTATTGCAAAACTAAACTATTGTATATATAGTTTATATATAAATTGTACACCATATAGTGAGATGAGTGTAATAGTTAAAATTAAAAACTACTGAAACCTCTTAGGTCCTTGTCAAATAGCTCATTCAAATAGTGTTCTGTTCATCACATAAGAAACACATAACACATAACAATGCAACAGAAACACTTTGTTTGCATTTGTTCAGGCTCATCTATACAATTAATTTCTGACATAGCTACCCATGAGTGACAATCCCAACTGCACACTCATAAAATCTGTGTGCCAGACCATGTCATCAGCTACTCTTTCTGAAATGCTCATATAAACCAGGAGCTATTCTAAAGGACAGAAATATGGCAAATTTGAAGGGTGATTAAAAGTACTGGTGGAACGCAATATTCATGGTTTTATGGACACAGGCTGAATTCACTGCTTAGCTTTGAAGACAGCAATTAATTTTATAATGGTCTCTCCCAGTTTGCTCATTCCAAAAGTATCTGAGTGATTTAGAAATACCACTGAACTTCTATTCAGATGACTCCAACAAGGTAAAAGAGGCATTATCCTGATTTGTAAATGAGGAAGTGAGATGCTGAGAGGATTAGATCAGTAGTGCCTACTTTGTGTCTTCCTCTTGGAGCTAATTTTTGTACCAGCTGAACAATTAAGAGCTCTGGTCTCCTTGTGCTCAGTTGCAGCTGTGAGTGCAGGTGTTGAGCAGTGGAGAAGAGTATGTGCAGCTTTTTGTGCAGATATACAGGGCCTTTGCCCTATCCATTGCTAAAAGGTGTTGTCAGAGCAGCAAAGATGCTGCAGGGTTCTGAAGGTTGTCAGTGATCTCAGTGAAGGTACTGACATAAACTGTAAAATCTGAAATATTAGGAAATTATTTTAATATTTATAAAAATACAATATACATATGTGTAGAGAGTTATAAAATAATTTTAAAATTAATAGCATGTCTACAACAAAGGAAAAAAAAGATATTTTTCATTCTTATCCTCTGAAGGAAACAGCATCTGGTGCTGACAAAGAGCTAAAAGACTGAATACCTGAGTTCAGTTCTGAGAGAACAGGTTGTCATTTTTCTATTACATATATTGTTTTCATGGTTTGCCTATGAAATGATCACTCCTATGGTGGTATTATTATTAAAATTTACTTTAATAGGATTTTGGTTAGAAAAAGGTGTGTTATATTACTTTCTCCTCCTTTTTGGAGTTCATACTCACAAAAGAAGAAGAAAGGCAAAATGAAACACATTAAGCATGGTGTTGCCAAGGCAACAAGTACTTGAGCCTCCAAGGTGAAGTGTGACTGAAATGCCTATGATGCCATTGCACAGGGACATGTGCTCTCCTACACTTAGAGCTAAAATCAACTCCATTTAAAATTAAATTGAATTAAAAGCTCTACTCTTAATACCTGTGAGTATTAAGACAGTTTAGTCTCCAGCCAGCAGACCATGGAAAGTGGAATTGATTTCAGATGTACTAGCAAATATTGTACTCATCTGTGGACAAATGTTTAAATTAAGTTTTAAGGTATTTTGAGAAAGATAGTGCCTCTGGTGTTTTGTTTTGGCTTGGGATAACTATTTATGGACAAATATTGATAACAACTAGGGAAAGGAAATTTTCTCTGAACTGAGAATTCAGGAAACAGGTGTAGACCTTTTGTACAGTAACAATTAGAAACACGGAGTCATTTAGGCTGTAAAAGATCTTTAAGGTCACTGAGTCCAACCATAGGCTATGAAAATATCAGAGTTCCCAGGTGAATGTTATCTTTTCTGATTTCTGTCTACAAGGTTGTTTTCTGCAGTCAGTGCTGCTTCATAACTGATTTATAGGATGGTTATTACAGTCACTGTGGGCTGTGTGAGGGTTCCCTGTCTATTCTGAAGCATGATTGCATCACAGTTGATATTTGGGGCTTGCTTTCTTTTTTCCCCTCTTCACTTGGGAACCGTAATAACAGTTATTATTAAGATAAGTATTTAGAGCTAAAAATCTCACTCATGTACAACATTGCCTACCCAAAGCTTTAAAAAAAATCGTGGTATAGGTTGAGAAAAAATTCCATTTGTTTTCCTTTCCAACTATTTAAACTCTTTGTATTTGAGCTTCAAATTCTTTTTCAGTCTCTTGAGACAAATTATGAAGTAAATTGAGAGCTTGACAGAATCATGTGACTCCAGAACTTGAGGATTTGAAGCTCTAATTAAATGCTGGGCAGTTTCAGGTAAATTCCTAGTTTCATAGCAGTTTTTGTCTTGCTGTTCACTAAGACACATCTTGACTGGACCTTGTTCCATCACAAGAGATCCAGGTCTAAGTCTTTCACTAACAGTGAGCAGCAGAATCATTAGATTCCACTCAGAGCAAAGATTGCAAAGATCTAGACTGAATGGAACTCTGTCCAAATCTCAGAAGAAAGCCAATAAGAACATGCAAAATAGCTGACTCCCTCATTTTTTTTTTTTTTTTTTTGAGTTTTATCAAATTAAAGTCATGGAGAGCTCTACATGTAAAGTAGATTTTTAAACTCTCTTCACACAGATCAAACCTTAGCAAGTATTTTAGTCAAAGTTACAATGTGAAAAAGCAATTACTTTTTAAAGAATATATTCTCTAAATTGACTGAGTAAAGAAGGAAAAAGGAAAATTTCCAGACTAACATTCGTTTATGAACCATAATTGATAAGTAATAATCAGAACTGGT
Organism: Geospiza fortis; assembly: GCF_000277835.1. Taxonomy (NCBI): domain Eukaryota; kingdom Metazoa; phylum Chordata; class Aves; order Passeriformes; family Thraupidae; genus Geospiza; species Geospiza fortis. Next base: position 13,389 of record NW_005054652.1, on the reverse strand, counting down.
TTGGGACTGATTTTTATCATGCAAAGATTAGTTCAGTCATCATTTGCTGTTATCTAGAATATTAGTTTCTAAACCCTTCAGTATCTGGGAAAGAATCACAGAATCACTAAGTTGGAAGAGACCTTCAAGATAATCAAGTCCACTCCATGCTGTAGTATCACCTCAACTAATCATGGCTCTGGACATCTCTGGGCATTAAGAAAAGGGGAAAACTTGATTTTCACTTTACCAGGTATAATAGTCCTGGCAATTCGTGGTATAAATACATAAACCTCAGCAGTAATACTCTTAAATAGGTCTTTCACTAACAATTAAAAACCAAAAGGCGTTCCTCACCAAATAAATAAAATAAAACATGCACAGGTGGCAGTAAAGCTTCTTTCCACACTGGAGTAATTGACAATTTGTGGGATTTTTTTTTTCCCTGTGTGAAGCCTTCAAGACAGGCAATTCCTTGGCGTATTGCAGGAGCATGCAGTACAGATGTAGGGGAAAGCTAGGTGTCACTCAGTAAAGGATCCTGTTGGTATGATTGACACATAAAGCAAATTTTTTTGCCATTCCAATGTGTGCTTTCTCGTGGAGGGATATCTCTGAGACCCACCACTGGAGTAAACCCTTTCTGTTGTCATTTGGTGGGATTTTATTTTAATGAAAGCAATCGGTCTTGTGTGCAAATACCAGCCTTTGCTGTTTGATATGCGCAGAAATCCAATCAGATGCTTAATTAGATCTTAACATGAGTTCCAAACAGCTGGCTAATTCCCTTGTTTCTGATTAAAGAGATTACAAAAATAAAATTTAACATTGCATTTACATACAGCTCTAAAAGGAAACACTTACCCATAAGTTTTAGTCATTTAGGAAATTCATGTCTGCTCAATGCTAGGGATCAAAGATTTTAGCACGATGAATTCAGATGCTTAATTAGATCTTAACATGAGTTCCAAACAGCTGGCTAATTCCCTTGTTTCTGATTAAAGAGATTACAAAAATAAAATTTAACATTGCATTTACATACAGCTCTAAAAGGAAACACTTACCCATAAGTTTTAGTCATTTAGGAAATTCATGTCTGCTCAATGCTAGGGATCAAAGATTTTAGCACGATGAATTGCAGGGTGGCAAGAGATTAAAAAAAAACAACTGGAAAATGGAATTTGTCAAATGTTCTGCTTGTTGATTATGGCAGGATTTAACTTGAAGGTGTGAGTCCACAGATATATGCAGGAAGTATTTTGTTTCCTTCTTTGTGAAAACATGGAAATTAAGTTTGTTCACTAAAGCATCACTTCCCATGAGCTCAGAAGATTATTTTTCAAACAGGGCTGATCTGAGCACATGTACTAATTTATTTAAAGCTGATTTATTAACTGTCAGAAAATAAGGTAGAATTTCATTTGTTTTCTGTCTAGTTTAATCTTTGAATGGTTTCTTTTTTAATGATTTTTAATTCCATTTTTAATCAGAAGTATAGTTGTTCTAATGTCAGAGAGAGTGTTTGACATTTACCTATGTCTTTAGCAGCAATAATATAAAACTTCTCTGCCACAATAACAGATAAACTCCTTTTAGGTGGAACTGTTGTATCAGCATATGCACCAGTGGTGAAGCCAGTTTAGAAAACTGCTATAAGAGAGTAGAAAATAGATTCCTAATGTTGTCATTTAGGACTAATTGAGGTTCATTTAAACACATTAAAAGGGCTATTGTTTTACACGGAGAATTCATATGGAAACCTTTCTGTGATGCTTAAGTAAGAAATGTGTTGATTATGTAGAAATGGAAATCATGGAAGCAATACGAAGTGGTAAGCAGCTAAATGGACTGTGTGCATGACTTGCTGACACATGGGTGTGAAGAAATACCTCCCTTTTCTGGCAATAATAACTGAGAATTTGGAGAGCTTCTGGGACTATTTACACTTCAAAAAAAATCAAATAGGACAAATCAAAATCTGCTAAAAAAAGTGGAGTATAAAATGAAAAAAAAAAAATCCTGAGTTTTTCTTATAGAGGGGTGGTGAGTGAAATATTGCACTCCCATTTTACAGATGTCTGTGAACCAAAGGGCTGCAGGCCTCCAAACCATGTATGTCAGCCTTGACTGTTAGTGCAAGGGAAAACCTGAGAGACAGCTACGTGGCAATCCTTAGCAGAACAGGCTGTGTGAAAAAGAACAACTCTCCCTTCTTGATCTGCTGAATCTTTACAAACACATGAATAAATGAGAATATTAAGAAGATCATAATTGACATTTTGTTTAGACTCCACCGAGACTTTGAAGAGATCTCTCGCAACACTTAACAAAAATATTGAATAGTCATGGGATGCAAGCTGTAAGTGTTGTGTTAGATCTTTACAAAAACTGACTTAAATGCAGAAGATGAAAATTGAGAACAAATGACCAGATTTCGCTGTCGACCTCCTGCACTCCCAATAAACAAGCACATTAAATGAGCAGAGAAACATATTCTAGAGCTTCTGAATTATCCCATGCAATGTGCCAGATCAGGCCAAGGGGCCAACTTGGGATTTTTATGACCAGCACCTTAGAGAAGAAGAACTGTTGTAAAATGGTATTTCCCCTCGCACGCAGATTAGGGAATCTCAGGTGGATGATTGTACTGAATAATAATTTTTAATAGTCCATAAAGGCTTTTACTTACACTAAGTGATCAGACCACGCTGAATAGTGCCAGTGATCACCGCTGCATTAATGTCAAGAGTCCATTTCTCTCTGACCAGCTTTTTTCTTTTATATTCCCATGTGAAGAGTTTGATATTCAATATTATATTTGCTTATTTGGCATTGCCTGGTGTGGCTTGGGATTTTGATTTAGTACAGTGCTGCAGTAGTATTAGTAATCAAATGTAAGTAGACTCCACAACTGAAATGCACAGCTAACATAAATCCCAGTGAAATGGCTGAGTGTTCCCAGCAGCTGGGAAGGAGAACATGGGCTCAAACCATCACAAACCCTTTGCTGTCTTCTAGGTTCTCCTAGCTGTTCACTTCTGTAGTCTGTGTTGGGCTCTTTTGTCAACCTGCACCTCAGACCCTTCTGTGTCGAGCGCAGCTCAGCTGTCATTGCACCAGGGGTGGGCAATCCCTTCCCACATCCCATCACGAGTGCCACCAATGTAAAGCCCGTGTTCATCTCCTCAGAACTGTCTTCCATTGCAGGGAATTGCAGTCACAATTTTTGGTTTAGATGTTCCCAACATTTTGTGGCAAGGAGGGCTGTAATTTAAGCAATGAAACAAGTTTATGAAAACGAGTTATTAGGAAATAACAGTTATCGGTTATTAGGAAATAACAGTTGAAAGGCATTAAAAGGAAAATGTGCAGGAAATTATTTTAAAATAAATCAACAGCATCAAAAAAATGGTCAAGTCTCAGAATAAAAACCACATGAAAAATCCTAGGCTACCTTATCCCTCCTCATGTAAACTCTGCGACCTGTCTCCCATCAATTTTGTTGTGCTTTCCTGTATTATTTTTATTTGTGCTGTACACTACCTTTGATTTGTATATAATACCCAAGCTGTGGACTCACTGTGGTTTTCTACTGTGGTATAATAATGCTAAGCACTGGATCCAGATGGAGCCCAAGCCACCTGCTGTATTTTGTTCCTTGGCCAGTGAGAACTGAGGGAGGAAGAGCCAAGAGGGATCTTCAGCACAATGTTCTGTGCAAAATCCCTCCCTGGCTGATCCACACAGTGCTGGAAAAGCAGCAAAGTGTCCCTGTGCACATCTCATGGTACCTTGTTCTGCTTTCTGATTCTGATGTGCATCACTTCATAGCCCAGCCAAGACCATAGAGTTTAATTTCCTTTTCACTGTACACAATCTTTGCCCTTGCAGCTCAGATTGCTTTTAGTACCCTAGAAAGAAATAAGGAGGGAGAGCAGAAAGGGGAGACTTTATGGCCTTGTAAACAAGCAAACAAACAAGGTGGTACAGAAGCTGACATAACCTCTCTGCAAGTAATTAGAGAAACTTACTCCAGGTAATCATAAATTTATGTGTTTGCCACATTGTCATTTATTTTCTTCTTTATAGTGTAAAGAAATCATAGGTAGTGAATGTTGCCCTGGACAAAACTAGTTAAATACCTTGTCAGTGATCAATGGGAAGAGAGTTTAAGCTATTTAAAGATTTATGCTACTGAGTGGAGGTTTAGAATTATCAGTGAGAGTCCAGGCTGACTGTGAGCTCTCAGTTTGGGCTCTGAGCCATGAAATGCTTCTTGAACTCTGCTGCTGGCCACTAGGCATGTTCTTATTTCAGGATAGCAGGGGCTCTCTACTTGAGTAAGAGTAGGAGGGAGATATACATCTCTCCAGAAACAGCTGCAGGGTGTGCAGGCCATGTAGTGTCCGAAAATGCTGAGAAAGTCAACTGGTCTGTTGGACTCTGCTAATCATTTGCATTATATGAAGTCATACGATTTTGTAAGGTCCTGCTTTTTTCTTTTTGTCATATTGGATATACAGCTGCATGCATGGTACACGAATCTGTTGTTTCCTGGCTGAGCCCCAAATTTGCCTTGACTCATTCTGCTTGGTTCTTTCTCTTGTGACTGATAAATTTTTTCTCATTTCTTTTACCTCTTTGATTTACTCTTGTCCCTTTTCTCCACTCACATGATATCTTGACTACTTTTTTGATGGAACAGCTTGTACAAGATCAGAAAAAGGACGTTTATAACGCATTTGGAAGGTTCACTCTTGAGCTCTGTTTCATTTTAGAATCTCTTGCAAGATGATGTGTGAGATGTATCATCTTTACAAATTAAGTGCAGCATTTTAAGCTAACTGTAAAAATTCAGCAGAAGCATATTAGCTTAATGGAAGTGCAGTGCTTCAATAAAGTCTATGATAATAATAATAATCTTGATTTGGTCTATTCCATAATAAAATGCTCAAAGCAGATTGTGAAGGTTATTATTGGAGTAGAGGCCAACAATCAGGGGGATTTCAGGTAGCAGTTGGACGTTCCAATTGACCAAGAGTATTAGTTGTTCAAACTCTGAAAACAAGAGCTTTTCTTACCTGTATCTGACTTCTGACTGCTACAATGAATCTTAAGTAGGCATAAAATTTATTTTTGATCCATAGCTGTGGTACATTTCTTCAGTCTTAATTTAAAATTCTGTTTTACTGGTGCTGCTCTGTAGCAAGAGTGTTAACTGTGTTGGGGACTCCAAGGTCACCACAGAGAATTTGTCTTTGTGGTTTGTTGGTTTCTTTCCTAGAATATTATTTCTAGTGTGAATGTTGAATAACCAAAAAGCAGCACTCTGGGACTATGTACACTATGGAAGAAAGATTTCCAAATGTCTTTAAAGCTGCACTTTTTGTCTTTCATTGCTGATTTAGACAATGGAGCATTGTTGGTTTGTTCTGCAGTCTCACTCCATTGGTAGGAATATCTTTTAATCTGTTACTGTGTACACAAACTACTGTAGTGAATGTTAGTTGTTAGCAGAATGCAATAACTAATAATAAGTATGTAGTTGTCAATTCTGTGGAAAATTATTTCTGGGGAAAAAAACCTCACTAATCACAGAGAGCCCTTAATGCTTAATTAGCATAGTCTTTAAGTATCTTCCTTATGATGAAGCATTTATCTAAATATATTTTTTTCTTTAACAATGGACCTAAATGTGCCATTTAAAGTATAGGATAAAAATAATTAGAATTTTTTTGTTTTGTTTTTGTTTTTTCTATGAGGAAATGCATCAGACCAGGTTGGGCCATAACTGATGCTGTAGTGTCATTCTGGATACTGTAGCATTTCCATTGTGAGACCAGTTTTTGCACAATTCTTAAAAGTCAAAAAAGGACACGTTTTAATATTTATCCAACTGGAAATAGGGCAACATTGTTCATGTATAGGGCTGTTATTTTCTCATGTTCCATTAAAACTACATAGTTACATAGTTTATATAGAAAAGAAATTAAGTTTATAAAAACAGGACAATTTCTTTGCTGCATTGTCAAATAAGTTAACTGCTTACATGTCTGCTCTACTAGAATTATCCTCTTTTAAAATACTTTATTTTCAGTCTTGGAGACTTGGTTTCTGTAAATTAAACAGCTTTCCAAATTTTAGTGTTTCAGTGGACTAGCATTGCAGTGTTTGCATGGTATTACAAAATTCATTGTTTTAAAGGAGAAAATATCATAATTTTCTGAAGTATCTGGCCACTATTTAATCTCATTTTTCTTTCTAACTGAGCAAATACCTTGCAAATCGCCCTAAAACCAAGTCCAAATAAAGAAATTAAACAAAAGAATTGAAATAATTTCTATAGTATCTTTTGATTTTTAGCTTTTTTATGAGATGAGATTATTTTGGATGTGACCTTGCAGAGGCATAATCCCAGAATGGGTCAGGCTGGAAGAGGCCACGGTGGATCAGCTGGTCCCCTCTCCCTGCGGAGGCAGGGCCGTCCCAGAGCACATGGCACAGGGTTGCATCCAGAGGGTTCCTGGAAATCTCCAGTGAGGGAGACTCCATGCCCTCTCTGCACAACCTGTTCCTGTGCTCAGTTACTGCAGAGCAGAGCTCTTCCTCATGTTCAGGTTGTTGAATGGGTGAATAAGAAAAAAGGAAATTATATTTGTCAATAGTGCTCAGTGTGAATATATGAGCAGAGGTTGTACCTTCATTTTTTTTCTGGGGAAATTGTACTGGCTTTAGGATACACTGTTGGATCCTTTGTGATCTACAACAGTTATGGGATTTGAAATGGGACCTGAACATAGTAAAATGGGCAAACTTTCAAAATTGTTCCACATCCATGTAATTCTGATAGCTTAGTTCAGAATAATTACATTGACTGTGTTTTTGTTTTAGAATTTCAGCAGTGTACCACAGATGTTGCATCAAGGCAGTGACACAGTCCATTATTTGACGGGCCTACATATTTATTTAGTTTTGAAGACAGCGTAAAATTGAAAGGATGAAAACATATGGCACATAATTATACTTAATTGTGGATTTCAGCTTGAAATGCAAACTGCTGCATTCATAATGTCTTTCCTCTGAAGACCATTGTTTAGGCCCCAGTCAGATAAGGGTTATGTGTGGAAGATTGGGGGGCAAATCTCATGCAGCATATCATCACATCAGAGAGTTGATAAGTAGCCAAGAAGGCTGGAATGCTGCCAGCCAGCCTATATTTCATTTCTGTATCATTTTTACTGCTGGCTGTGATGCATGGTACTATATTTTCATCCTGTTTCCTATACTTAAATGAGTTCATTGGGAGGGGTGCAGAAATCACAGTAGTTCTGCTTTAGAGAGTGTGTATTATTATTACTATGAAGCATGAATTTGAAAATGATTTCATGTAGAAAGGACCCTTCCCTCCTTCTGCCCACAAAAGACTCAGAGCAAGCTCACCAAAAGGCCTGGGGAGAGCTGTGAAGTCTTAAGTCAGAATGAAGTCCTCACTCTGCAGTTTTAGCAATTTTTGCTACAGCCTTCACTGTTTACCCAGCCCAACCTATTCTGCCTTCTAGTGATGACCTTTCTGTCTGGAGGGTCATGTAAACTCTCTTAGGCGATGTCTGTGCTGATCCTTTGTGTGTGTGTGTGAATTTTAATGACATTTTGCATTAAGGCTAGAATAAATACCAACAGGGTGTTTTGCCAAGGGCTTGGTCAGCAGTCTTCAAAACTGACAGAATTAAATTAGAAAGAGCAAGGGAAATGTCTTGATGTGCATGAAAGAGAAATATGAGAGATTCAGAAGAGCTGAGAAGTGTCTGTAGTATCACTTGGAATACAGGTTCTAGAGAGTACAAATCAGGATTAAAAAAAAAATCCACCATTTTGTACAAAACACCTATTTTTGAAATTTTCTGCCTAGAAAAGATGTAAGGGAGATAAGCATTATTCGTATCAGCTTAAAACCAGTAACATATTTCCAAATGGTGAACATTATGAAGCATTTATCAGATTAACATTATCCTTTGGTAATATTTCAAAAATAACGAACCCTTTATATCGAGATCAAGACATAAGATAACTGCATTTAGCACTCTGGAAAGTACTAAATATCGTAGAAATTAAAGCAGTGCATTCACTTCATCAGTGTCCTGAAATGTGATATATACCAAGAAGTGGAACAGAGTGGTTTCAGGTAGCAAAAAAGGCTGGGGAAAGTAACACTGCAGGCTTTAGCACACATTGCTCTTGACTAATGAATCACTTCCCTGGATTGGATTTCTAGTCTAGAAGGTGAAGAAAATAAACACCTCCAAGTCTGCTCTGTTAGCTGATGTTTGTGAAGTAGCTGGTGAATGAGAGAATGTAAATGTTAAGTGCCATTACCACAACAAGTACTCGTCTTGTGATATTTGAATTGCAAGAGAATCTAAACCTTCAGACTTTTGGTGTTAATGAAATCTCAGTTAAGAATATGATATCTTACTACTGAAATAATTAGGGCATTTTTAGAACTTAAGGGTCAGGAGGATTATGGACTCACTGACCCTATAGACAGAGATGAAGTATTTTCCACTCCTTTTCTTGCTAAAGACAGATGCAAAACTCATTATGACAAAGTATGATGTATGTAGCAAGAGTTAACACCATTTTCATCCCCTAAACATAATCTTTTGGCCCCAAAACCAATCTGGTAAAGTTTGTTCCATAGATTTTTAGGATGATATTGTCATGTTTTTCCCATGTTTTTATAAATGCACCACACCACTCAGATGTTTATAAAGGTCTACAAAGACATCAGAAAGTTTCAAAACTTGTAACTGAGCAGCTTGCCTGGTGCAATACAGTAAAATAGCAGTGCCTTTCTGCTGTTTGGTTGGGATTTTTTGGGGTTTTTTTTTGCTTGCTAAATGTGCAGGAAAGATGCAAGAAAGTTTGCAAATTATCTCGTTTTATCATGAGAAAAATATCTTCCATGAAGCTTTTCCATCACGTTCAGAATTCTCTCCAGTTTTACTTTCCTTCAGGAGCATTCAGTGTCACAAGTAGTTGATGTAGTCATCAGAGTGAAATGGCTTTTTCTTGTCTTGTGGTCTTCTCTTTAAATATTCCAGAAGTCTGACTTGAATAGTTATTATTTCCAGATTGTTAGAAATATGGTTATACTGCTTCCTAGTGGGGAATGAAAGAATATCTTGTTCTTATTTGATGAAACTTTTTAATCATTATGCTTGTGTAGTTTTTTTTGTTTTATTTTTTAATTCTTTGGTACAATATCAGAATCTTTAGAGCTCTAACCTTTTCTATTGTGTGGTTTTATATCAATGAAGATTGACTTCAGTGAATTTGTCCTAGCTGACAGCAGTATGTGTTAGAGAATATAAAAGCAGAATGCCTTGCTGTTTTACAAGGGGTCTTTACTGCAGGCTACAGCATGCTGTTTACAATCCAAGACAATAAATCACCCAGCCTAGTGGCTGTAATCTCCCCTGGAGATGGGCAAGCAAAATATTCTTTTCCCTTTCCTCTGCTGTGACTTATCTCTGTCGGATAGCACCGCACATTTCTAAGAATATGTGTTCTAGGGAGGTAGAGAAATTTTAAGTAAGCCAGAATATGTGGAGAGCCATTAAAAACAGTTTGACAGAGAGAAATATCTGTTAATGAGAGAGATTATTGCTTTTTGATGCATTTGTTGGGAAAGTAGTGCCTCTGTGTACTGACCTGTCCAGGAGAACAAAGCTGTGAGTGCCTCCAGAGCATCAGTGGTTTTTTGTCTGGTGCTGCAGATGCAGGGCTGAGGCTCAGGAGAGCTGCAGACAGCTCTGCCTCCTGCCATCAATTTCTTGCAAACTGTTGGGAATGCACCACCCAGCACCACAGTCCAGCACTGGCAAAAGGGCAGTGTTATTTTTCCATCTGTCTCTGCTTTTGACTGCCATTATTTATGTTCAACCAGTGCTTGAGTAGTCCCACAAATTTTTAGTGAAATTGTGGAAGCAATGAGGCGCTACTGAGTGTGTGAGTGGTGTGGTTGCACTTCAGAGCAGAGCAGACTCAGGCAGTCTATTTAAAAAGCACAGGGAGCTGGAGGTCCCAATGTCCAGATCTGGGAACAGGGCTCAATAGCCCAGCAGCAAAAATTCTTCCTTGTGTCCTTGCAAGGAGCATACTTTGTTTCTCTCTTCATATGATTTTTTTTCACCTAGAATCCCATCTCTGTTCAGAATTGAAGTTAGAAAAATGTTAGCAGAGTCCACATTCTCATATCTGGGCTATTTTAATTTTAAGTAGTTCCAATTCTGTAAAACTGGTTTCCACTTTCAACTGGTCTTCTTCCAAGACTTCATGGTTCATGAATCTACCTAACATTGTAGTCTCTCAATTATATGGTAAAAAATAGAATTGATACTATCTCAGAATAGCTATGATCCCTTCTTATACTTCTAATCAAGGCGGAATTTGTGATTATATGTCATTCACAATCATATATTTTGTCAGACATGATTATTTATTTGTTCATTGCAGTGAGACAGCTGGTAAAATACAGTATTCCTAATAAACAAAAATAGAATCTGTTCTTAGTACATGAAGATTTTCCTTATATGTGTTGCTGTTAATAAGGGTTATGTATATGACTCCTTGCACATTAAAATTAGAATATATCCCTTTGTGTTTAGACAGCAATATACACAGAAGTAGTGTTACCTAACATTTAGCATTTCATTACTGAAAATTTATTCAACCTAAGATGCATCTAATTTTACTCATTTGGTTGTTAGGGTTCAAAATAACTGAGTGCATGGATTTTTGTGGGAATTTGTCCCTCAAAGGGGTCATAGGAGGAGCCATATTCTGGTGCTCCAGGTGTGCCAGCATTCCATGTGAGCTGCTCTTGTCACATCCCCACCTGAGCAACTCATCTCTCCTTGCAAAGATTTGGCTTTTTCCCCATTCTGTTTTGGTGTTTTGTGCCTGCCCCAGCCCTGCTCATGAGTTTAAAGCATTGTTTATGCAGAGCACAGGAGAAAAATGACCATTTGGATCCCCCTGTCAGACTCTAACGTACAAGACTTTCCAGAGGTGTTTGATTTTTATTGTGTTGATTTGCAGGGACTGTTCTACAAGTTTAAGTGGGCCTGAATTTTTTTACAAAACTGAAAGCTGTGAGCAGCTTTTGTAACTACTGGTGACAAGGTGTTTCTGTTCAAAATAAAACAGGAAAGCTCCTGTAAATGACTAGCAGGATCATTTCTTTCTTTTAAGTCAGAAACAGCTATCAGCTATCAATGTTAAATTGCAGCTGAAGTTATTATTTCCATGTTCAGAAAGGCAATATAAAAAATAACCTGAACTAACTCATACACTAACTGATTCTGCTGTGCTTAATCAGCTTAAATATAATTTTACTGTCCAAGAGGTCTTTCTTAGTTTAATAAAACTAAAAGCTGTTTCTGTTTATGTTTGCTATTAGTGGGGATGGCATGTTTTTCCCTGTGATTAAAGTGATGCTCTCAGCAGTAATTCTATTAAATCAGGAACTTGCCCTAATCTGAATGAAAAGACACAAAAATGCAGGAAAGCCAAGAAAAGCTGGTGATTTTGCTTTACTGTCTGAGTAACCAGGGACAGTATAATGCACTAGCTTTATTAATGAAGTATTTTCTCTAAAATCAACAAGTGTAAAAAGGTGTTTCTTTAACTAAATTCTATAGTAATCACTGAAATAATTGCTGTAGGTTAACATTTCACTGATCAAAATACACTGAAGCTTAACAAGAAGGTAGAAAATGCTATCACAAGTCTCATCTCTTTGATGCCTGAAATCCAAAATTGCCAAGAGCAAATGCATATGCAACATATGCAGGAGGAAAGCCCATCTCCCAAAAACACTCCAGGGGATTTCCAGCCCAAGGTAGTGTCTTTAATAGTCTTTAATGGGAGTGAGTGTTGTCCATTAATTTGTCTAAATGTTTTTGATAATGTAAACATTTAGTATCATCTCTGTTTTGTATCAGACAGTGCAATGGCTTCTTTGGCTTTTGAGGAGAAGTCCTCCAGAGGGTGTAAATCTGTCACCTGCTGCCACCTACTTTTGCTGTTCTGTGGCTCCTCTGCTATATCTGGAGAAGAGTTTTCCCAAGCTTGAATAAACTCTTCATAGCTATTAGTACTTTTAATCCAGTCAACAGGCTGGAAAGCTGATATTTCTGGCAATGAAAGAGGATGTTGTGCTCAGTGGGAAGGCACTTGAATGTAGAAGATATATATATAAATTATATATATATATATTATATATACATATACATACACCATATATGTATATATACACACATATATACATATATATACATATAGAAGTATGTATATGTATATATACCCATATATGTATATGTGTGTGTATATATATGGTGTATATATATGGTATATATACATATATAAATTGGGGTTATCAATGTGCTCCCAGAAGTTTGCACTGATGATGCATCAGGGTTGTAGTTCATCTGCATAATGAACTCACTCACACACTTAAACAGAAAACATAGTAGCCTTGTTATTTTTGAAAAATATATATATATATGTGGGTGTGTGTATACATATTTATATATATTTCTATATATATGTATGTAAATGTGTGTGTGTCTTTGTATATATTGGTGTGTGTCTTTGTGTATATATATATATACACGAATATATGTATTCTTTTTATTTTAATGCCATCTAAGTAATCATGATACAGTAAAAAACCTGGCAACTGCTTCAAAGAAGCTGGAGTCTGAGGTGAAGAATGAATAGGTTTGTTCTCATGGGGTGAAAAAGAGCCCAAGGTCTGAAACAGATGGGAGCAATGTGAGCTGCTGTGAAATTACCTTCACCGCAGGGTCTGTGCAGTGATCTTGGGTGGGAAGGAAAGGGTTGAAAGAGAGCAGTGAGATGAATTTCTGAGTATATGTGTAAGGATGTTTGTACATGAGATGAGACACAGGAAGGCAGAAAAATGGTACAAAAATTGAGCCATCCAAAAACTGCTTAGTTATGAAGATTTTGTGCCTCCTCCCCCTTGTAGTACTTCTATGGTAGCTTGACTGATTTCAGGTGATAAACAGCTAATTAATCCCACAGAAAAAAAAAGAAATTAAACTCTATTATATATTTTTAATTTGACATTTTGAGATTTATGACTAGAGATAGGAAAGCACCTCTTTTTCTGCTTTTAATTATATGAATGGGAAACTTGCAGTGTCTCATTAACCTCAGCAATACCAAACTCCAGTCATAAAGGCTTGTATAGCTCAGGTGTGAATAAAAATGAAAGCAAATTCCTGTTAGCTTACCATGGCATCCTTTTTGCTGACATACTTTTGTTCAGTGCCAAGGCATCTGTGAGGACAAGGCAAAAAACTATGAATTGTCTGGGGTACA
>NW_005054651.1:316689-317870 GCF_000277835.1 Geospiza fortis | reverse complement strand
ATATTTCCTTGAGCCCCATGACCACCAAACTTGCATCTCAATACTCTTTTAGGACACTGAAAAGCCCTGTTTGGAAATTAGTGATTGAAGGAATCAATTTGAGGCACTTGGTCTCCTTCTGTCCAAGCCTCCCTGGTGTAAATGACTGATGCAGTCACAGAGGTGAGGAGCCAACCCTCAATTTGTCTGAGTGCTGCACTGTTCTCACTCTGATCTGAATTTTAAAGCAGTAAAAGTCACATTTTGAGTGTTTTGATGAAAGCTGGTAGAGAGAAAGTTCTGAGGGCTGTGCAAGACCCTTCACAGCTTATTCCTTAAGCATCCTCTGCTGACTGAAAAACTGCCCAAATTTGATTCTTCTCTTCTCTGGTAATAGGGAAAAGCTGCTTTAAACCCATTTTTGTTTTCTTCTCAGTGAGGCTGTAAAAACCTGACATTATCTAAACCCCACCCATTCAGTCTATAAAATAACACATCATGGCATAGTCATTTTTACTGCCCTAATAAAATTCTGAAAATCTGAGCAAAGTTGGGGTCCGCTTTTGAAAGGATGAATCAGAAAAAAAGTTGGTAGAAAACCTTGCGTAAATGTTGCAATTTTGATATCCTGGGAGGAAGGAAAATAATCCTCCCACCCCACTTAGTCCCTCCCCTTCCCCCTTAATTGTATGGTCTGGCTGAAAAGAAATTTGAATTTTGATTAATTCAGGATTCAGGATTTGTCTTTCCTGGAAGCTTCTCTCCCCATCACTGGGGTCCCACCATCCCCATGTGGGATGTGCATTTTTCCCACTCAACATCCACCCAAAGGGAGATACCTTGGGATGACAACGTGCCAACACCTATCTCTTCCCTCCTTGCCAAACCCCACCACAAATCCTCCTTCCAGACTGAAAACCTGCAGGGAGGGATGGGAGGGCAGATCCTTTGTGGGGTCTTACCTGAGTCCACGCACAGGAGCGCTCCCAGCAGGAGCACAAGGAAAGCCTTCATCTTGGAATAACCTGTCTTGGGGCTGCCTCTCTGGGTTGTTTGCTCCTGGGGCAGGTTATATATCCTGGGAGGCCAGGCGTGCCCGCAAGGTCATCCCTGAGAAGGGCACCTGAGGGAGCTGCTGGCAGCACCAAGGGAGGGGTTGCTTTGTGGCGTTGGTATATTTGTGTTTGGTGCCTCTCCTCTTT
>NW_005054651.1:313400-316674 GCF_000277835.1 Geospiza fortis | reverse complement strand
TGTGGTCCCCCCCCTCTCCCCCTGCCACTCTCTGGGCTCCCCTCCACCCCTGCCTCCCCTCCTACCCTTGGGCAAAGTGCTCACAGGAGTGGAAAAAGCCCCAGATTCTTCCCTCCTACCCTTGGGCAAAGTGCTCACAGGAGTGGAAAAAGCCCCAAATTCTTCCGAACAAGGGCGGCCTTATGCATTTCTTCAGAACCACTGAGGCTGCGGTGGCACCCCGTGAACGAGGCTCTCCACCCCCAGCGCCAGCCTGAGTGGAGCCATTGTGTTTAAACTGAGGACAAAATGTTCTTTGAATCAACAGCTCCGGGTATTTATCTGCCCGTGTGAGTGATACTCGTGATAACAAGGTATGTGGCAGGGAGGTACGTGGGCAAATTAAAAGTGCATTGGCATTTCCAGGTATTGAGGGGCTCATTCCCCCTCATCTGCATTTGTTTTCACTTACAAAGCAATGGCCAGCTCTTATTTTTGATGTTTGAAACCCACAGGGACTTTGTGCTGGGTTTATTTGGTGTTTTGAGATGTTTCATCTGTGGCTTGGCTCTCTTTGTCTGGCATCGGCTGGGTACAAGTTTGGACACTTGGCTTAGAGCAGATGCAATGTCAACAACCCAGGCTTGTCCATAAAATGCCACTTCCCCATCACAGACAGGGTGAGCTCAGCCACATTCCAGCCTGGAGTGCGAATGTTTGCTCTCGTGGGTTGAGCAGAGTCCTCTCCCTTTCCTCACACCCTGAGACCACTTCTCAGGACCTGCCAGGGCAAAAGAAAACAGGGTTTTTGCTAAATTCAACTTGTAATTTTTTTCCCCCCCTGGGATCTTGGGATTAGTACTGTGCATTTCTCTCCTTCAGGGATTTATTCCCATGCAACTTTTCCAAAGGGTGTGCGAGTGGATCATTTATCAGTGGCTGTGGGATGAAGGATACAGACTAAAACTCCTGCCCTGACTTTGTTGCAGATGCTTTGACAAATCCTAATTCCTTCATGGGGATCTTAACCACTTCCACTTGCATTCTTCTGTGTAAAAAATACCTACCACCCCAACACCCTTTTTCTGTGTCTGCTGGCTTCTGCCTCATCATTTTTTACAGCCCATTTCATTTATAGCCAAGTTTTATGGATAAAAAACCCAATGTTTTTTAGGCTCTGGAGTTCCTCATTCAGAGGAATTGAAGGTTATTTTTATTTTTTAATCCCTCAGGACTGTCCCTGTAGGGTTTGGCTTTTTGTGGTAAGGAAGAAAAGGGCTGAGGGGAAAAAACCCACTCCCTATCAAATCCATGAAGGCCTGGAATTAAATATTTCTTTAAAAAAGCATTAATAAGGAAGAAAAAACTCTTTCCATCTTTCCCAGTACAATTGATTTTTATTCTTTTTCTAACATCAACCAGAAAAACTCAAAACTTGTGGTGCTGTGAGAGACTCTGACAGCTGAGAGCTTCTCCATGCCCCAGTCCTGCTTGCCCGAGGCTGTGTGAGATCCCAGGAATTCCTGTATTCTTACATAAATTGTTGATTCTCAGAGTATTTTGGGAAACTGAAGTGCAATTCCTGCCTGACTCCTGAAGATGGCAAACGTACCCCGTTATAATTCCATGTGCATTAACACACAGTTATCCACAGGACTGGGTGTATGAGGTGTTGTTTTCTTTTCCTGAGGTTATAAAATTCCCAATTCATCTGCCTGCATGGAAAAGATGATCAATTCCCACTGGAAATCTTACGATGTCTGCAAATCCCTTGGAACCTGTTTTTTTTTTTTATTTTTTTTTTTGCTGTCACTGCAGATTCCTGATGAAGCTCTCTGTTTGGGAAGGGGGAAACAGGAGTTGATTATTTGCTCTATCCTGGTTCTGGATTATTTGCTCCTGCCTGGTGTCAGGAAAATGGTGATGGATCATGGTATGATCATGGTGTCATGGATCACATTGAGGAGCAGCCATGAGCTGCAAATTTGAGGAAAAAAACGTGAGAGGATTCCTGGAAAATCTGGACAGAGCGGCATCAAAAGGAAGTTTCTCCAGTTTCCTGGTTGTCTGCAGGAAAGCATGTAGGATGACAGAGATCTTAAAATCACAGGATCATGGAATTATTTGTGTTGGAAGGATCTTCAAGATGATCTCATTCCACGCCCCTGCCATGGTCTAAGCCACGTCTAAGCTTGGTCCAACCTGGCCTTGGACACTTCCAGGGATGGGGCAGCTCAGCTTCTCTGAGCTCTGAGTTGTTTTCTCAGCATGGTCGTGCCTGAAACTCCTTTCCAGGATGTTCTGAAGTCCCTGTGTGTGGTTAAAATGGGAATTTTATTGCCTTTTCCGCTCCTGGGTGGTGTTAGCAGAGAGCTGATGCTGCCTGAAGTGCTGTCTGCAAATCTACCCAGGCTGTGAGGCTGTGGGATGTTACAGAAGGGATTTTAGTGACCCATTTTAGGCATCCAAGTGGGAATTTCTGATGGCTGTTGCTGGGAACACAGCCTCAGGATTATTCAGCTGTCCCAAATCAGAATGGGTGGGGAATAAATGAGATTAAGTCACCAGCTGGGAGTGGGGCAAATCCCATTATAGACTTTTCTCTGAGGTGGGAAGAGTGGATCCCAAATGAGGCATGGAATTGGACAGGCAGGATAACAGATGGATTGATAAAGGGAGAGAAAGATTTCAAAAGGAGAAGATGTAGAGATGCGCTCCCAGAAATGGATGGATGGATGGATGGATGGATGGATGGATGGATGGATGGATGGATGGATGGATGGATGGAAAGAGGAGGTTTAGATTGGGTATTGGGAAGGAATTCTTCCTTTCAGGGTGGTGAGGCCCTGGCACAGGTTTCCCAGAGAAGCTGTGGCTCCATCTCTGGAACTGTCCAAGGCCACAACAGGACAACAGGACCAACCTGGTCTAGCGGAAGATGTCCCTGTCCATGGCAGGGGGTTGGACAAGATGACCTTGAAGGTCTTTTCCCACCCAAACCATTCCATGATTCTATGGAAAACACACAGGATGTCCCTTATCTCAGCCTTCCCCAGCTCCTGGCTGTTTTCCGCTCTCCTCTGTCCTGGGATGGTCATGAATGATGCTGATCCAGCAGCAAGAAAAAATGATTCTAGCAGCTCCAGAGGTGCCTTTGGCTGCCAGCAGAGAGAGGCTCCAGCTCCCACATCTGCAGATATTTAACACCATTCCATGTCATGGTCCACCTCCCTCCCCAAGGATTTGTATCCAGGTTTGCTGTTCAAATGAGCTTCAGAGCACACGGATGCATTCC
>NW_005054651.1:266734-313375 GCF_000277835.1 Geospiza fortis | reverse complement strand
GAGCTGCCATTAAAGGCAGGACATTGGGGGGATGCAGGAAGGGGTTTGTGTTTCTGTCACTGAGCTTCTCAGGGACCTTTGGCTCGAGCCTTCCTTTCTTTGTTCCTCTTTTTCCTCCAGCACCATACAGGGCTTGGAATTCCTACATCCCAAGTGAAGTTTTTGGGATCTGTGAGTGCACACAGGTATAACCAGGGTGCAAAACAAGTTTAATGAGCAAGGAATCTGTTTGACCTTGAGTATTTCTCCAAGGGTCTGGGCACAAGAGTGAAACATCCAGCGATTCCAATGTGGGATTTCTGATTTCTGGAGCCATCCTGACCAGCTCTGGAGAAAAAGTTCACCTTCACATCCCACACAGTCCTGCTGACAACCATGAAATCAATACAGGGCTGAAAATAAATCCCACCACAGTGCTGATCTTGTCTGCAGAGCGAGGAGTCGATGGAGAAAATTCCAAGGGCTGTAGGGATTGGAGATTCCCATACGATGGTGCTGTTGCCACATGGCTGGAGCCCAAACCTCTCCCAGAGTGTGGGAGCAGCCCCAGATTGTTTGTTTAAAAATCTCAGCAACTTCAGAGCATAAAAAATGCATTTGAGTCTCTCTCTTTTTTTTTTTTTTTTTGTTATTTTGCTAATTGCTGAGCTCTTCTGCTCGCAAAAGACTCGGAGTGTGGGATTCCTGCCAGCTCCTGCCAGCAATGCCTGGTGCATCCCAGAGTTGTTTGCAGGGAGAAAGGAGACCATTTTCCTGCACCTGCACTTTGGAGCTGGGGTGAAGGGTGGGTAGAGCAGTCTGGGCTGGGACCACAAAGAGGTTCTGTGCTTGTTCTGCCCTTCCAAAAATCTTCCTGAATTTTCCCTTACCAGGTGTTGCATCTTCCTGTGTGCAAACGTGGCAAAACATTGGAAATGCAGGCAGGAAATGTGAATTACCTGGGATCACACAACCGGTCTCAAACCAGGACCCTCAACCACCCTTGCTGCTTCCCAGTCTATGAACTTTTCCTTCTATTGGGAAATTTAATTTTCCTGGCCCCACAAGAAACCACAGAATATATGGATGGGGAAGAACCTGAGATTTGCAGTGCAGCTGCTGCAGGAGGAAACACAGAATCACAGAAAGATTTTAGGTGGAAGAGACCTTCAAGATCATCCAGTTCCAACGCCTGCCATGTGCTGGGACACCTTCTACCAGACCAGGGTGCTCCAAGTCCTGTCCAGCCCTGGGTAGAAAAGGGTGGTTTTGGGGCCAGACATGACCAGCAGGGACCATTGTCCCTCATGTGGCCACAGGTGCCCTCAATCCATGTACTCTTGGTCTCTCCCAGAGAATTGCAGAGTCCTTCAGGTTGGAGAAGACCTCTGAGATCTTTGAGTCCAACCATTCCCAAAACAAACCCATGTCCCCAGGTGCCACATCCACATGTGCTTTAAATCCCTGCAGGGATGGGCACTCCCTGAGCAGCCTCTTCCAATCCTTCTGGTGAAGAAATTTTCCCTAATATCCAATCTAATCTTTCCCTGATAACTTGAGGCTGTTTCCTCTTGTCCTATTCCTTGGGAGAAGAGATCAATCCCCAACTCAGGAGGGCTTTGGTCCTTCTAAATTTTTCCCTCCTTAACCTCATGGCATCTTTGAAGTCCTCCTAAGTTGTGTCCCCCTCATGCAAAGCTTATAAAATCTCCATTTTTGTCCATCCTGCCCTTAGTTTCTGGTCAGTCCCCAGAAGTGATGGTGCTTTCCCAATATTAACTAGGTTTTGAGAAAATTTTTCCTGCACAGAAGGAGCTCATATAGTGGATTTATGCATTGAGAAAATGTTTTCTTGAGGGATCATTCCTGTCAGGGCTTTTTTTTGTGGCTTGATTCTGAAGTTTTTGACAGAGTGTTGGAAATTAGGATTCTATGGACAAAGAAGTGCTCTGAAGAAGTAACAAAGTTATTTGAAGTCCAGGATGGGTTTTGGGATCAAACCCGGGTATGGAGATCAAGATGCATCTGAACCAGCCAGTCTCCACTCGGGACATGCAATTAAGATGCAGGAGATGCAGGACCAGTCCCTTAAAGTCAGGTTTCCTTTCCCTGGAACAGAGGCTCCTCTATTTACAGAGGCAGGAATCCTGATAGCACTTCTCTTTGTCCCTCTGCTTAGAACTGTTCCACTTTGTGTTAACTAATTACAAACTAATTGGGCCGGAGAGATGTGGTGGCGTGAGGCAATTTGATTTTGATGAATTGGCAATTTCTTACAAAAACTGTTTCATTAAAAAAGTTGATTTTTTTTCCCCGCCAACTGCTTTATCAAATGCTCTGATGCTTAGGACAGCAGAAGATGAGTTGCACAAACCAGGAGAGATAATAGGAATTCTGATTAATATCTGTCATTTCCTCCTGGTTTAACTGTTTAGCTGGAAAATCGATTGGAAAAATGAACCCTCAATTGCTTGAAGTAATTAGGAATTTTCTAATTTGAAAGAGCAAGGGGGAATGGCTTCAAGGCTCCCTCAATAAAGGGCAGGTTTAGATGGAATATTGGTCAGGAATTCTTCCCTCTGAGGGTGGGGAGGCCTTGGCACAGTTTGCCCAGAGAAAATGTGGTTTCCCCATCCCTGGAAGTGTCCAGGACCAGGCTGGATGGGGCTTGGACCAACCTGAGATAGTGGAAGATTCCCATGGCAGGAGGGTTGGAATGAGATGAAGATCCCTTGAAGATCCCTTCCAATCCAAACCATTCCAAGATTCCATGATATGCCCAGGGAAAGCCTGGCCAGAAGAGCTTGGGGCATTGTCCAACATGTCCTAAAGCCAAACCCGAATTTGATTAAACAAATAGGATTCCCAGCTCCATTTTTTTGGCTAAATCTTTCCTGATTTACAGGAGCTTGGCTACTAAATAGGCACCACTTGTGTTTTGTCAGATTCTTAACAATAAATGGAAACATAAAAGCAAAACCAAAATCCTGTGGTGAGATTCAAAGCTGCTCCCAGCAGTTCCACTTTTGATTTCAATGCTGGAATGAAATCATCCCTCTCAGCTGCCCCGGCAGGAGTCAAGGATCCCTTCCCTTGCCTGACCTTTACAAATTGCACTTCCTGCTCGGCCGTGACCTTTTCCAAGGTGCCTCAGATCCCGAGCCCAGAGGTTTTGGGGTTGATAGCACAGCCAGCACTGAGCATGGAATTAGCATAACTGCCTTGTCAGTCTCCCCAGCAAAAAGTGGGATGCCAAAGGCTGGCCAGGAATGTGCCTAGGATTAAACAGACCTGATAGGAGGGAAACGGAGGAGACGGATTCGCAGACAAAGGGGTGCAATTTTCATTGAATCATGGAATGGTTTGGGTTGGAAGGGACCTTAAAGATCATCTCATCCCAGCCTCTGCCATGGACAGGGACAACTTCCACTATCCCAGGTTGCTCCAAGCCCCGTCCAACCTTGCCCTGGACACTTCCAGGGATCCAGGGGCAGCCACAGCTTCTCTGGGAATTCCATTCCAGGATCTCTCCACCCTCCCAGGGAAGAATTCCTTCCCAATATCCCATCTATCCCTGCCCTCTGGCAGTTTGAAGCCATTCTCTCTTGTTCTGATTCCCCTCCAGCTCTCCTGGAGCCCCTTCAGGCTCTGGAAGGGGCTCTGAGGTCTCCCAGGAGCCTTCTCCAGGTTGGACATTCCCAGCTCTCCCAGCCTGGCTCCAGAGCAGAGGAGCTCCATCCCTTGGAGCATCTCCATGGCCTCCTCTGGACCTGATCCAGAATCTCCACATCCTTTTACTGCTGGACCCCAGAGCTGGATGCAGAATTCCAGGTGGGGTCTCACCAGAGGAGAGGGAGAAAATAATGTCCCCATTATTCCCCACCAGAGGAGAGGGAGAATAATGTCAACCCAAAATTTTCTGAATGAATGAAGCTGAATTTCCAATTCACTTGTCCCTCAATCCTCTAAGCTCCCAGTTCTCTGTTTTTTTCCCTGCCTTTGGGCTCCTTCCCAGGATTCCTTCCTCTTTTGCTGAGCAAAAGGCACCATCAGGAGATGGATGTTCCTGTTGTCCACCTGGCTGCTGCTTCTAGGAGTATTCAAAGAGCTTTTGTGGAACCCTTCATTTTGAGGTTTCTCCGCTTTTTTGTCCAATTTTCACAAATTTAATGAGATTATTTCTAGAGCTTTTTTGAGAGCTTTCTCCTCATTTAATTTGCTTGAATCTGTGCAGGGTGATACCCAGTCTGATCCATGAGCAGATGGACAGAGGGATGGACAGGACTGGAGCTGCGTTAACCAGATTTCCAGGTTAAGACTTATGGAACTGTAGGAACAACATCCAGAGGTGAAGAAAAGAAAGAGAAGAAGCAGAAAAAAAAGTCAAAACAAATGTCAAGGATCCCAACAAAATATCAAGGATGATAGAATTGCTTGCCAGGGAATAACAGGAATGGCAATGGGAGCTGTTCCTCCCTTGTGATCCACAAATTCTGTGTGGATAAAAACAGTCAGGAGGTTGGGAACATCCCGTTCCTCCCATTTTGATGGCTCACATTGGATGGACCTTGGCTAATTTGTCTTCCCTGCACAAAGCAAGGTCGTTTGCTCTCAGGGGCATCGCCGCCTGCCTTGAATTAATTTTCTATTAATTACTGGAATGATTTGAGCGTGGATAAGCAGCAGTTATTTTTAGCACTCAGACTGATTAGACTTCAGAGAGAACTACCTGGGGAAGCTGTGGGGCTCTTGCTGCTTGGGAAAGGGAGAACAACCATTCCCAGTTGGATCAAAGTGTCCATCTGGGTCATGAGCCCCTTCTGACACCCCTCCTTAGAGGTTTCACTGGGAAAGCAAAAATTTTCATCCAATTTCCACCCCTGAAAATGCCCAAGGACAGGCTGGATGAGGCTTGGAGCAACCTGGTCCAGTGGAGAGTTCCCTGCCCATAGGAGGGGTTGTGATGAGATGGTTTTTAGGGTTCCTTCCAACCCAAAACATTTTATTCCATGATCTCACCTGCACCTGGCATCCCTGATGAAATATCCCCTTTAGCAATGGACAGGGACATCCTTCACACCTCCTGACCTTTTATTGCAGTTATTTATTCCCACTAATTCAGGTATTTCTTGTTTTCCTTGGCCACCCTGCCCTGTCATAATTTGCTTTTTGCTCTGTGCAAAGAGAGCTGAGGCACCAGTTCAGCTTGCAACCCGCTTGCTTTTACATTGAATTCTCTTTTTTTTTACACTGAATTCCCTGTGAATTTTCTTTTATTTCCTCCTCTACTTGTTCTTCTACATATTTTTTAATAACACTCTGTTTTCAGGCCCCCAAACTGTCTGGTAATTACCCTGCTTTGATAAACCTTTCTATTAAGCACAACTTGTAAATACCTTGCCTGCTCTAACTGCATTCAATTCATCATAAAGGCTTGGGAAGCCTTTGTTTTCCCTCTTTTGTGTGGAAAAAATTGGAAACAAGAGGTAAATTCATTTATTTTCGGCAAGGAATTAAGGAAGGGACTTGGATTCATAGATTTTTTTTTTATTGATATGATTCTTTAAACCTTCTTTTCCCGGATTATAAATCTTAACTCCTCATTTATATATTCACTTATTCGTTATATTTTATCCCTCATAGGGTTTATTTTTATTCGGTTTGGTTTTTTTGGTTTTTTTTTTTTCAGGGAATCAGAGACTGCTTTGGGTGGAAGGGACCTTCAAGATCACCTTGTTCCAACCCCCTGCCATGAGCAGGGACACCCTCCACTAGACCAGGTTTCTCAGAGCTCCATCCAACCTGTCCTGGAACACTTCCATGGATGGGAAGGAATTCTCTTTTATCCCCCTTCCTTTAGCAGCACATGGCCTTGCCCAAACTCTGTCCAGGTGAGCTCCAGGTCAGTCTCCATCTCCAGGAGATGTCCAAAAATCCCACCCTGTGCCCAACAACGTTGTGCAAACACTCCGTGAGCTCTGTAGGCTTGGAGCCATGGCCATTCCTTGGGGAGCCCTTTCCAGTGCCCAACCACCCTCTGGTGGAAGAACCTTTCCCTAAAATCCTACTAGACCTCTCTGGTATCTTCTTTTTTGCCAGGGTCAGGATTAAATGTCTGAGACAGTGTTTCTTGTTCAGACTCAGATGTTTATTAGTTCTTATCTCTGTTACAGTCTCACAAACCTTGAGTTCTGCAGCACTTCACTGTAACAAACTAAAAATGGAGACCTGTCTCTCTTTCTACAAGGCCTTTTAAGGATAAGTTTCCAATTTAGAAATGACACCTATATTATTTTTGCTTTTAACCCAATAACCAACCACTCATGGCCCACAATGCGGACTTTTTTATCCAATTGCACAAAACCACCCAAACCCATGGAGAAGAAGGTGGAGAAGAAGGTGAAGAAGAAGGACCAGCCTCTGCCCTAAAACCTCCACCATGTTTATATATATTACTATATTCTAAAACCTTAAACTCTAAGTTTTCCGCCGTGTGATATTACACACTCCTATTCAAGCTATACGCATAATCTCAGCTCTATCATTCAATTTTGGAAGCCTTCTCCATGGCCTCAGGTCAAATGCAGTGTTCTCTTGGGGGTCAGTGCCTGACAGCACAGAAAGTCTTAAAATTCTCAGCAGCAACCGAGGTTCCAACATCTCCCCTGACACAATTTGAGGCCATTCCCTCTGGCTCTGCCACTGTCACCAGACAGAAGAGATCAGTGCCTGCCCTTCCCCTCATGCAGAAGCTTCAGGTCCCCCCTCAGAATCTTCTCCAGGCTGAACAAACCAAGGAACCCCAACCTCTCCTCATCAGGCTTCCCCTCCAGACCCATCACCAATTTCATGTCCCTCCTTTGGACGATTTCTAATATCTTTATATCCTTTTTGTATTACGGTGGTGCCCAAAACTGCCCACAAATGGGTTCTGAAGCCTCTCCTATTCCAGACCAACCAGAGACTTGTGATTCCTGAAGGTCCTGGAGATCCCACCTGCTGAGGATCAGAGGTGCAAATTGCCAATGGAGACACTCAGAACTGTGGAAA
Organism: Geospiza fortis; assembly: GCF_000277835.1. Taxonomy (NCBI): domain Eukaryota; kingdom Metazoa; phylum Chordata; class Aves; order Passeriformes; family Thraupidae; genus Geospiza; species Geospiza fortis. The sequence continues at coordinate 306,346 of NW_005054651.1, read as the reverse complement.
ATTTTCCTTTCTCTCCCCTGGATGTTCATGTTTAAGTGAAAGGTGCCTGTTCTTTATTTCAATGATCTTCTGAATGAAGCTGTAGGAAAGCCTAGATTAATTTAAGAAAACCCAAAGTTTTGGGTTTGTTTTTTTTCTTTTCCACATCAAGATGGAGCAGGCCACAGCTCCTCCATCGGTTTTCCTTCTGTTTTAGACCTTTTGTCCTGCACAAGAAACAGCTCATTGATGCGATCTCATGGAAGGATCAGACCAAGGGAATGTTTCAAGGCTCAGCCTTCATGAAATTCTGTCTCTAGTTTTCCCCAGCTACCAAAATTTCTTTTTTTTTTTCTTTTTTTTTTTGCCTTCTCAGCCATGGCTCAACTTGGTAGCATGCGTGGATTTAATTATTGCTTCTGGCAAAACACGTGGCATTTTTCACTTGTCACCAGCATTTTTATCAAGCCAGATTTAGTTAGCTGTGTGCTGTTCAGATGGACATTTTCCATGTCTGGAAAGCAGCAAATTTGCCAAAATATTTAGAAGTTACAAAACATAATAAAGTTTGATTTTTTTTTTTTGAGTAACTAATGTTTGAGGATGTCTCTCCAACCAGGATTTTTTTTATTGTCTTTTTTTCACCTGGAGAAGACCAGGGAGGATTAGATTTCACTGAAAATTTTGCTTGCATTTTTTGTGGCAAACATTCCTTAAATCCCTGAGTAAAAAGATCAGCCTAAAACTTGTAAAATATGCATCTTCTTAACTCCTGCTGGTGAAAAGGTCTGAAGATCTGGACTGGAGGTTTCCTGTGATCTCCTGAAGCACATGGGAATGGCTGGAACAGCTCTGATTCCCACTGCTCTTAAATGCTTCAAGAATTGATCCCCTTTGGGTCAGAATGAGAAAATTAGTGTGAAAGAAGAAAGAAGGTTGAAAGAGGAAAAAACAGTTTGAATTTCTCCCACCTTTTCCTGAGTTTCCAGGTTGATTTTCTTCACCAGAACTCTTTGGGGATTTTACTTAAGGGAATGCCTGCTGTTGGAAGGATATGGAGCAGAAGCTACTCAGGCTCTGTCAGGAATTTTGGTCCAGAACTTGTCCCAGATGATTTCTGTTGCTTTTCTTGCAGTCCCCAAGAGGCTTTTAAAGTTGGAGCTTGGAACATCCGCCCTAAATCACCAGTGTAAGCCAGAAACATTTTGGCTTTGGAGGTGGGAGCCAGTGCTGTGCTTTTCAGGCAGGAGGTATTAATTAAAGCAGGTATTAATTAAGGGTGAATGATCCAAGACCCAGAGAGATGGGGGATGATCACAGAATCACAGAATCACAGGGTGGGTGAGGTTGGAAAGGACCACTGGAGGTCATCTGGTCCATGGTGGTGCCATTTTGCCTCATATATGGATACATTTATATAAAATGAGCATGATTTTATTTCCCATCTCAGTTTTAGGGTTCACAAAATTAACAGACAGTAAATGTAGCACACAAATCCCCTGTGCCTCCCCTGAGAGATGTAAAATCACTGACTTTAGGACAAATATGTGTCTTAGATGTCACAGAAACCCCTGAGCTGTTCCTCACCCCTGGTTCATGCAGAGGAGCTGATGGAGCTGGAAAATCAACTTGCTTTTGGTTCTGGTTGAGGGACCATAGAGATTTGGGATGCTGAGCATGTGGATGATGGTGGGAAAGAGTGGGAAGGTCCTGCAGGACCCCATGGATGCTGTGCCAGGACATCCCTGCTGGGGCAGGACAGCCTGAAGGAGCATCTTTGTCCCAAAGGGATGAGTCCTGTGATCCACCAAGACCCTCCTGCAAAGGCACTGCAGGGAAATCCTGCCCCTGAGTTTTCCCCAGCACTGATTTCACACACGGAATTGATAGGAGCTGCCTGGGTCTTGCAGGAAAAGGCACTTTGCAGTGGCTGATTGCACTCCCACAGATCCTGATTTCCCTTGGAGTCTCCTTGGGGATTGCTGCTCTCAGCGCAGGCTTTTCTGAATGCACACAGTGATTGCTCCCACGGGGTGGGAGCTTTCTCACCCTCCAAAAGCGCAGAAAAACATTTGGAAAGCGCTTTCCAGGTTACACAGCCTCTGATTTTATTTTCATGCAGCCCCTGCAGTCAGCAGGAGCAGCAGGGATCTCAACAGGGAGGAAATCCAAGGAGACACAGGAGGCAGGAGCTGGGCAGGAGCTGGGACCCTGAGGTGGACTCAGGGTCTTTTCCAACCTTTAAGATTGTTGATTCCATGATTTTTGCACTAAATGTAAGGGAGTTTCCACCTTCTCCCTTTCTTTTTGCATGGATTTAACCTCTTCTCCCTCCCTTTGCATTCCAATTATTGCCATTTCATGAAAATATTTATGATGCCCTTGCAGAGGTCACAGGGGAAATGGGTGGTGTCCAAGAGGGGAGGGAGATGGAAAGCAAATTATCACTAACACAGTGGAATTCATCCCATCACCACCCCTGGGAATGTTCAAAAAACATTTTTTTTATATGGCATTGATGTATTCAAAAAACATTTTTTTATATAACATGATGGGTATAGCACTGATGGTGAACATCATGCTGGGCTGATAGTTGGACTTGATGATCTCAAAAGTCTTTTCCAACCTTAATAATGCCATGATTTTATTAATAATTTCATTTGCCCCGGATAGAATCAACATGGAAAAAATCCAGGATCCCCCTCCTGGAGAGAAGAGGGACTGAGCTTTGAGTGTAGGCATGTGGAGTGGTACTGGAGCAGGCTGGAAAATCCCAGCCTGCTGCTTGTTATAGGCTGGGTAAGCATAACTCATCCTGGGGAGTCTCCAGGGTAAATCCAGGCAATTCCCTTGTGGGAAAATGTTCCCCTATGAATATTTTAGCAGAGCTGCTGCTGCCAATGCTCCTGAAAATTAAGACACTCAATAGATGTGTCTGAAATTTACTTAAAACTGAGAGTAGCTCTGGATTGGAAATTAGGAGATAGTTCTTGCCTGTGAGGGTGGTGAGGTCCTGGAACAGATTTCCCAGAGAAATTGTGGATGTCTCATCCTTGGAGATGTTCAAGGCCAGGTAGGATGGGGCTTGGAGCAACCTGGGATAGTGGAAGGTGTCCCTGCCCATGGCAGGGGGTTGGAACTGGGCGATCTTGAAGGTCCCTCTCAACCCAAACCCTTCCGTGATGTTTCTATCAAAAAATGTAAAACCAGGAATATTTGGGAATTATCCAGGTGGGTTTTTCACCATTATTTGTGCTTTGGCTCTTTTGTGTTAATTGTTTAACCTCTAAGAATGGACAGGTAGAAAACTCCTCCTGCTCCATATCTGCCTCATGTCTGGTCAAAACAGAACAACTCTGTTTCATCTTGAGATAAAATATTCCTGGAATTTCCAAATATATAAAAGCCACGAATAAGATGGCATTGTAAAGTAAGATCTCATTTGATAGGCCAATTAAAAGTGCAATTCTCCTTGAATTCTCCTGGAATTTGAATGAAATACCTGATGGGGATCATCCCAAACCCACTGGAGAAAAATTTAGAGAGCAAATTAAAAGTGGAATATAGGGCCACTGGAGACATATATCTGGGAACCATTCTGGAATACCTTTAATGGAGACAGGATATACAATATAGAGAGAAAAGGAGGAATAATTCTAAAGGAAGAATATAAAGGAAGTTATGTGGGTTTGGATCCTCTCACTCTTTGTGACCTCTGTTCCTGAAGCAATCCATCTGAAAAATTTCCTGATAGGAATATTAATTATGGGTCAGCTGTTCAGGGTCATGAAATTGTAGCTGGTCTGATTTAGAATTCCTCAATAACTTGTCCCGAAGTGTTTTTGGGATTTTAGCTCACGAGGGGAAGGAATATTGCTTATGGAACCACCAGATGCAGCTGGAAAACACCACTGAGCTCCCAGGCACAGAGCCCCCAAATCAGGTGTGAAATGGAAGCAGGAGGCTTGAACACAAGGAGAGACGAGAGCAAAACTGCTTCGAGTTATCTTTGTGGTGTTAATTGGGGAGATAATTTGTGAGGGAAGACAGATAATTTGAGGGGAAGACATCTTGCACTTGAGGAGGGAGCAGGTGTTGGCAGGGCTGGTAAATGAGAAGGTCATTACCCTGTGGGACACAGAGACCAAGAAAAACAAATTTAGTGTTAATATTCCCTTTAGATTCGTTGGGACATTGAGGATCAGAGCAGCAAAAACTTGCCTAAGGTCACCCCACTGGCAGTGACAGAGCCCAGAATAAAACTGAGTGTCTGGAAGCTCAATCCGTGGATCCTGGGGCTTCCCTCAGTAACTGCAGCACTGTCACCTTTGTGGGAGAAAGGGAAGAGAAAAGGAGATTCTGACAGGGGATATCAGGAGCTGCAGCAGAATTGCTGGTTCCTAATTCAGCTCTTTGGAGTGGGACACTCACAGTGATGTGGTGTGGTTGGACATTCCTGAGCTAGGGATGAGGATCTGAACTTGAGGCTCGTTTTTATCTTTGTTGCTCAAATCAAAACTCACTCTGCCACATTCAGGACTCTGCCCTCATCTCTTTGTGTGACCAACCTCCCCTGCACAACAAATCCTGCTGCGCCTTCCTTCCTGGGTGCACGAGAACGTGGAATCATGGAAAGGTTTGTGTTGGAAGGGGCTTGAGGGATCATCCAATTCCAGCCTCTGCACCATGGGCAGGGGAATGCAGAATGTGACACGAAGGCTGGAGGGCAGATCCAACCATGCTGTGAGCAGGAAAACATTAAGGATTATTATTATTATTATTATTATTATTATTATTATTATTATTATTATTATTATTATTATTAAATACATAATATTATTATATATTAACTCATTAAACATCAGGACACGGTGTTGTTCTGGAGGTGATAATTGCTCCCTCTAACACCTCTGGAGGAGATAAGAGGTAGCACCATGCTGGTTCCAGTTCTAGGGTTGCTCTGACTAGCATGGGCTCAGTGCTTCACTTCATGGTCCAAATGTGCCTCTCCAACCCTTCAAAACTTATCTAAAAGATTGTTTTGGGAATAACCTGTCCTTGTTATCTCAGAGCAGTGTCTGCCTTCCTCATCTTCAAGGAATTTCAGGCAGGAGTCCCCTGGAATGAGCCAGGGAGTATTTCCATGCCATCACCAGTATTTTGAGACAAAAAACCAATAGAGGAGAAAGAACTTTCTTATTTTCCTCTACTGAGAGCTTAGGGTGGAGTTGTGAGATTTTCCCTGGAGACTTGGTTTTGCAGCCATCCTTTTATCCCACTTTTTGTGATCTTCCATCACGAGTCAGCCCTGATTTAGCTTTTACAGAGAAATCTGCTGCCATTTGAAGACTTAATTGCACCGGAGGCCTTCAGCAACGTGGGCACTAATGAGCCAGAGTTCAGATATCTCTGGCTTAATGAAAACCAAGGAAGGGCTGGCCATGGGCTCCGGGCAGTTCTGGATCTCACAGAGGAAGAATTTTCTCCTGGATAGTTCATTAATAAAAGGAGGGTAGAGGAGAGTGGCTCATCACCATCTGTCAGTGGAAGCTGGAGCCCAGCCAGGAGAGCCAGCAGTTAATTAGGAATGAGAGCTGCTTCCTTTCACAGACATTTCTATATGTTTATATATAGCCATTGTATTGCCATTAGTGGAAGTATCTATTTTTTATTTTTTTTTTCTAATTAAATGAGCCAGCCAAAATTTTTGTTGGATGGTTTTAACTCTGGAGAACTTGCTCAGCCACAGGGATCTGCCTTTGTTCTTCCCAAGCTCTAGGACTGGCTTAGGAAAGCACAACCCAAGGGATGATGAGGCACCCAGGAAACTTCTCTCTTGGAATGGGCTTCAAGAGAGGGGACAGATGTCACCTGAGTTCCAGGATTTATTCTCCTGGCTGGAATCATCAGCCAATGCTCTCCTTGAAAGCTGGAGAGGGCATGGAGTGACTGGACAGGGGGGATTGGCTGCCAGCTCAAAGGGAGTAGGTTTAGGTTGGATATGAGGAAAAAATTCTTCCCTGTGCGGGTGGTGAGATTTCCCAGAGAAGCTGTGGCTGCCTCACCGCTGGAAGTGGCCAAGGCCAGGCTGGGCAGGGCTTGGAGGAACCTGGTCAAGTGGAAGATCCAGAGAGCTTGGAATCAGGGAACCTTGAAGGTCCCTTCCAAAACAAACCATTCCATGGTAATTCCATCAGGAAAGTTGGATGTCCCAAGGTTTGTGATCCTCCTCCCAAGTCCTTACTGTTGCTTTTTTCTCTCTCTTCTTTACGAGAATTCCCTTTCTGCAGGAAGAACTGTCCAGCACACCTCTCCCACCTTCTCCCACCTTTCCAGCTGCATCTTTTCCAGGAAAACTGCTTTTTTTTTTTTTTTTTTTTTATTTTTGTGACTGCCTGAAGAAATGTGACATGAGGAAGGGATTACACAGCGAAGGAGGAAGGTGTAGAGGTGGAATTGGTCTGCAGGGACTGTCTGTGAAGTCTCTTTTTGCCTCTGAAATCTAAAGGGCCTGGGATTTTTTTTTCCAGCATTCCCTGACAGATGTTTAACATTCAAACAAATCCAATCTCCACCCTGCTACTCCCAGCAGCCACCAGCGTGTGATGGAGATAAGAGATGAGCTGAGGTTCATAGCTCACTTGTGGAATGACTCATCCCTTTAATTGCATCCCTTTAATTACAAATTAGCCTCCTTGACCTTTTCTTCCTGCTCTTTCCTGAGTGTCACGGCACAGTTTGATCTCTGTGCTGCCAGGAGCAGAAGGAGACGATGTCTCTTGGTGGAAGGGTTGTTTGAGCTGAGGCCACACTTTCACCTCCCTTAATCCCATGAGTTGTGCCAAAAAAAAAGCTCCTCTTCTTCTTGAAAAGGTCTTCGTGACTTAGAATGAGCTGAAAAAACACAAAGTCACCACCTAAAACCGCAGAAGGAACAAAAAAATGTTTGACAAATGAAGATAGTCATATTTGGGCAAAAAACCTCAAAGTTTGGAAAGACTGAAGAGCTAAAATTGTCATTCCTGCGTTGATTTGCTGTAGGTTTTCTCTCTTTTGATGTCCTTGAAACTCTGTTGGAATCAGTGATGTTACTCTGACACAGAACTAAAAAAAAGTAAGGCTTATTCAACAGGAATATTCCAGCAGAAATGCTTCTTGGCAAGAGCAGACATGGTTTCCCACCAGGAAACCTCCAAAAAGGAATGGCAAAACCACTTCAAAAATGGCAATTCCTTGGCAGAAGTGGATTTGGAAAGTGGAGGTTACCTGTGAATTTCCTTTCCAACATCAAAGTCTTTGGGAGCAGAAGTTTCTAAAGAAGAGAAAACGTTGTTTGAAACTCTTTGCTTTTATTCATCAGTGAATTCTTGAAATGTTCTCCCTTGAGAAAATGTTTGGAATAACACCAGATTCGCCCACTCTGTGCTGACATTTAACTCATCCCATTATATGTATTACGCCACCACTCCAGCTTTATCCAGGATATAATGTAAGGAACATATACACAGATTTAGAAAAATACAGAGCCTTATAGATTTATTTATAACAGTTCATATATTTATAATTAACTTCATTGTGAGGAAAGTTCAACACGAGGTAGGACAACAATGGACTCCTCAGTTATATAAAAGGGCCTTGAAAAGCTCTTCCCTCCTCACAGAAAAGTTTCCTGAGCTGTTCAGGGAAAGTTGCATTCTTTAAAAAAAAGGCTAAAAGTGGAAATGTTTTGTTTATAAAAATTTATTACAGTTGAAAGTTAATTTTTATTTAATTTTGAAGTGTACTTGGGAATAAGCTGTAGGGTTTTACATAGATGTTGGGACACACAGGATGAGAGAGGGATCAAGGGCACTCTCAACAAATTTGTTGATGACACCAAACTGAGGGTGCAGTGACACACGTGAAGGATGAGGCCGTCCAGAGGGACCAGAACAAGCTGGAAAAGTGGGAATGGTGTGTGGTTTAACAAGAACAAGTTCTGATGCTGCACTTTAGTTGGGACAAACCCCAGGATCAATCCAGGCTGGGGATGAGCAGATGGAGCAGCTCAGAGCAGAAGGACTTGGGGGTGGTGGATGAGAGGCTGGACATGACCCAGCCGTGTGTGCTCCAGCCCCAGAAACCCAAAAATGTCCTGGGTTCATCCAAAGCAGGATGGGCAGCAGCTGAGGGGGGGATTCTGCCCCTCTCAGGTGAGACCCCACCTGCAGAGCTGCCTCCAACCCTGGATCCCAGCACAGGAAGGACATGGAGCTGCTGGAGAGAGTCCAGAGGAGGCACCAGGATGACCAGAAGGATGGAGCAGCTCTGCTGTGAGGGAATATTGGGAGAGCAGGGGTTGTTCAACCTGGAGAAGAGAAGCTTTGGGGTGACCTAATTGTGGCCTTCCAGTTGCTAAAGGGCATGACAAAAAAAAAGACAGACAATTAACAAGGGCCTGGAGTGACAGGACAAGGGAGAATGGCTTCAGACTGGTGGAGAGTAGGTTTAGTTTGGATATTAGGAAGGAATTCTTCCCTGTGAGGGTGGGGAGATCCTGGAATGGAATTCCCAGAGAAGCTGTGGCTGCCTCTGGATCCCTGGAAGTGTCCAAGGTCAGGTTGGACAGGGCTTGGGGCAGCCTGGGATTGTGGAAGATGTTCCTGTCCATGGCAGGGGAGTAGAATGAGATGATGTGGAAGGTTCCATCTGTGCATGGGAGAAGGTTTCAAAGGTTCACATGACCTTACCCCAGGATCACAGAATTGCTGTTGTTGTAAAAGACCTCCAAGGTCATTAAATCCATAACTCAACTCTTCAAAATTCACCACTAATCCCTGTCTTCAAGCACCACATCCATAGGTTTTGAACAGCTCCAGGGGTGGTGACTCCACCTCTGCAGCCTGTTCCAATGCTTGATAATCCTTTCAGTGATTAATTTTTTCTTAATGTACAACATAAGCCTTCCCTGACACAACTTGAGGCCATTTCCTCTTGTTCTGTAGCTTGTTGCCTGGAAGAAGAGACCAACCAACACCTGGCTACAACCTTCCTCCAGGAAGCTGTAGAGACCTTGCGGTGCCTCTTGTCCCCTGATGAGATCCTGAACTCCCTGAAAATGGGATTTTTTTTAGCTTCTGAAAATCCCCCTGTTCTGCTGTTTCCAGCTCAGAGAGCTCAAGGTGTGGTTGGTGATGCAGCTGGAACCATCCCACACCAAGCGCCAACCAGATGGGAAATAACTCCCTGTTCACTGAGGAGCAAGTGGGAACTTCCACCTTGCATAAGAGGCCTTTTGCCTCCTTGTGACCTGATTTCCTTGTGGTTTTCACTGGAACTAATCAAAGAATTCCATACAAGTGGAGAAGGAAAGAACAGGAGCCTTGCTGGCTTCCTTCCTGCACATTGCATAAAGCTTTAATATCCAGTAATAGCTGACATGGCTTTGATTTTATTGCACTTAACTGGGTAATTCTCCCGTCCCCAACTGTGCCCAGGAGGACTGAGTGGAACAGAAGTGACTGTGCCGCAGTACAAATGGGTCTTTGAATTCCTCTTACATTCCCATGGCCTGGATTGCGTTCAATAAGTCATGCACAGTAAATACAGCCAGGAGATGTGAGGAGACTCATGAACAATTGCAAGGCACTCAGGTGCCACTTTGCTGAATGTGCTGCAGGCAGAATATGGGAAAAAAAAATGCCCTGCTTGTGTCTCTGCCCCTCCTCTCACTCGTTGGTGAAGGCTGTTCCCCACCACAGAGATCCCCAGGCAGAGATAATGAAGCAAAACAAGCCATTTCTAATTTTATCCCTGCTTTCTTATGACAAGGAGACACAAGTTCACGTCCAAAATCTGACATCCCTACCATGGGTTCGTTGATGGGTTCACAGAATCACAGAATATCCTCAGCTGGAAGGGACCCACAAGGATTGTTGAGTCCAACTCCTGGCCCTGCGCAGGACAACCCAGAGAATCCCACCATGTGCCTGAAGTGGTTTGCAATAATTTCTTGAGCCCCAGAAGACTTTGTTTCTGGCATTTTAATGTCTGATGGTTGCATGGAGGGGCACGAGGTTTCTTTGCCATGATGGACAAGACAAACAGCACTGGGGACCCCTTGGGTGGGCAAACTGGAGACTGTCCAGCTGGACATTGGGCCACAGACACAACTGTGCCAGTTTGGTTGCAGATAGAGCCTGGAATTCTTGTGTCCCATCCCTATTTTCACTCTGCTCCTCCCTTTCTGGATGATGAGAATTATGGAGACCTCTGAAGTGAACGTCTCCTACGCTGTCCCCATCTTGCTGCGTCGTATTTAAATGTCTTGTTAATACTCTTCTGCTCCATTCAAATTCCAGCCTGGCTTCTGAATCTGTCCTCCCTGAATCCAAGGCCTTGCACAATCTCTTCCCTTTTGTCTCCCCAAAATCTGGCACTGTGCACCTTCACTGAGGGAACAGCAGCAGAGCCGCTGTGAAAAATACCCAAATAACTTCCCTCTGATGATCCCAGTTTCTTTTTGTTTTTAGACAAACCTCTGGAAATTCTCTAGGATGCTGAGAACTGGGGTCTTGGCTTAATGGGATGGGCTCCTGACCTTCCCATGGGTGATTTGTGCAAATCCACTCTAATGAAGGTGTTCCAGTCACAGAGGATCCTGTATTGGAGCCTCTGCAGGCTGCTCAGCAAAGCAAAGAAGGAATTGCACTGTCTCCTTTAATGCTTTTAAACAGTTCATGTCTCACTGCTGGCAGGTGAATAAATTGGTAATGAATATGCAAATCAGCAGGTCTTCCTAGCGGACTGAGAAACCTCATTTTGAGGTGTTTGTGAGGCAGGATGAGCACTTTAATGTTTGCCACACATTTCATGACAGTGATATCCTCTCTCCTTCATAAACAGAGCTGCTGTTAATCCATGACCTGTTACACACCGGCTTTGTCGGCAACAGTAAATTAAAAAATGTCAGGGAACGTTTTTAATTGCTGTAAATTGATTTTTTTTAAAATCCCACAGGATTTCTAGCACGGAATTATAGAATGGTTTGGGTTGGAATATGATCTTCAAGATGGGCAGGGACACCTTCCACTGTCCCAGGTTGCTCCAAGCCCCATCCAACCTGGCCTTGGACACTTCCAGGGATCCAGGGGCAGCCACAGCTTCTCTGGGAATTCCAGGGCCTGAGCACCCTCCCAGCTCTATCAGATGTTCTTCCTCCCTTGTCCTTTTGAATTTCCTTTTGTCCCATTCTGGGGGGAACTTCAGGGGAGATGAAATTCCTTCATTAATGCCACTGATTTCAATCCAAAATTTTCACTTTTCGAGATTAAAAAGCTACCGCTGGGGTTTTAATTTTCATTTCTGCTCCTGGTTAACAGAAATTTGGACATATCCATCCCTCAAGGTCTTCTGAGGTTTTTTTCTCCAATATTTTGGATATCTCAGAAGTCTCTGTGGAGCCTCCAAAACATGCAGGAAATCAGCACCATCCCTGAAGCAACAGCTGAAGGAGAGACAGCGAGGCCAAAATGTATTTATTGTTTTAATTTAAATCTCATCAGACTTTATCAGTTTTACCCCTTGTGCACCTCCTCCCATTCTCCACCTCCTTACACAATTCTCTGCAGCATCTCCAGGGTTATGTGATCCACCTGGAAATGTTCCAAGGGTCCAACACAGCTCCTCATGCCCATCACACATCATGGATTCATCACTGCTACTTTTCCCTCAATTTCTTGCCTCTCCTAAAAGATTCTCGTCCAAGAATCTCTAAAATTCCACTTCCCAGAGCGTTGTTTCTGTGGATCTAGAAGATGTTCAGGGAGCTGAGTCACAGTTCCCTGGCAAGACGTGGCCTGCTTAGCCTCAAGTTATTTTTTGTTAGTTTTTGTAGGCAGGGAATGTGCACAAATGAAGGATGAAGTCAGTTTTCCCACTTGCTAGCCATTTGTTGCCTGGGATCATTTCAGCACTTCCATCCTTGGTGTGTTCTGTGTGCTTCCCATTTTAGTCTTGGGGGCAGCAGATTCCTTTATTTTATCAGGGGAAGTTATTCAAAAGCCTGGAAACTGTGGATGAGGAAAAAAACCGGGAATTCCTGGAGGATTGTGATTATAGCCCATTTTTTGGAGCAAATTCTAAAACTTTTATCATTTTTCTTATGTTGTCACTGAAGTAGTTTTATTAAAAATTGAGGTTATTACTGTTTAATCATTTTTTACTTCAGTCTTATTTTGATTAAAGCAAGAAAAGACAGGTTGGAACTTTTAAAACTACACCTACTTTAGAAATTGAATTTTCACTGAATGTGGAAAATGATCTGGTTTTTGTAAGTCTATCCAGAAGCTCATGGAGCTGAACATTCCTGAACATTCCTCATGGCTATTCCTGGGATTTTAGCTCCCAGATCAGCCTGATGGTGCAACGTGCCCACATCTCATAAAACATGAGTGGGAATTTTTCTTGCTTGTTGAGCATGACAAACGTCCTGGTAATGAAGCTGCTGTTTCTGAGATCATGTAATAACGGAATCATAGAATCATGGAATGGTTTGGGTAGGAAAAGACCTAAAAGATCATCTCATCCACCCCCTGCCATGGGTGGGAATGCCTTCCAATATCCCGGGTTGCTCAAAGCCCTGTCCATCCTGGCCTTGAGCACTTCCAGGGATGGGGCAGCCACAGCTTCTCTGTGCCAGTGCCTTTCTACCCTCTAGGTAAAGAATTTCTTCCAACATCCCATGTAAACCTCCCCTTCCTGTAGTTTAAAACCATTCCCATCACCAACAAATTGTCCCTTTGAGAGAGACTTTCTCTGGACACTGATTTTCTCCTTATACACCCCAATTCTATTTTAGAAAATGAGAAACTTGTGTTCCTACGCATAAAATGTGACCAGCCTCAACACTGGATGGTTTTCACTTCTTTACCTGTACTGATTTTTTTTTATTTCTGGCTTTTGCAGCCCTCAGCCCTGGCAGCCCAGGACTGATATTTGTTAAAATGATTTTGGCTTCTTGTTTTGTCCCTCAAGAGCTGTTGAGGTTTTGAGAGATTTGTTTGAGCTCTGGGTCAAGCACAGGCACAACCCAGGAGGGTGGGGAGGAGATGCCAGGGGAGTGGAGAGAACAGCAGCTCTCCTCTTTTGGAAAGAATCAGTCATTAGGTCCACAAAAACATTTTTGCCTAAAGGATGCACTGAAAACAAAGTGTTGCAAGATAATGATGGGCTCTACCCAGAGATAATTAATCTGCAGATGGAAACATCCATTCACGTGTGCTCTCTTTGTCCATCTGGCAGCTCATTATTTTTACAAAGCCCGTTCAAGTCAAGAAAGGAATTCTGCTGCTTTCCAGGTACAGATAACAATTCCCTGTGCCATTCCTGGGGTTCCTGGCAAATTCTCCTTGCACCGAGTGCTCAGCTCAGCAGGGACTTGGCCAACAAGGAACAAAACCCACCTTTTAATGCTGTGAAAGTTTTTACTTCCTTCCCATCTATTTGAAGAAGAAAAAGAAATGTCTGCTTGAATTTTTCCTTCCAGCTGTCCATGGTACAGAATCTCCCCAGGCTGCCACAGGAATAAATTCATTACCTGTTTCTCTAATGATGGCAGCTGAATATTTTAATGCAGTTAATTTTAATCACTTTTTTAAGTCCACAGTAAAACCTCTGCAATTACCCTCAGGGCCAACAAGTACTCAGTGAACCATGGAGTGGATTAAACTCCTTTCTCTGGATAAAGCAAATCCATCTCTCCAGAAGAAAAGCAGGACACACTGAGGTTTCTGCCTGTTGGTGCTGTGCATGGAAATGTGGGAATATTCACTGGAGTGAAGATGGGGATGAATCATCTTCATAATTTGCTGGGTACTTCTCACACCTGCAAAATCCCCTCTCCATCTCCACCTTCTGTAAACAGATCAGACTAAAAGGGAAGAACTTTGGTGATAAGATCAGGAAGAGCTCAATTCTACCACGGAGTTGATATCTAATCACAGACAACATTTGATGAGAATCCTTGGGGCAAGAAAAGGGCATTTTAGTCAGCAGAGGGCTCCCCATCCTGTAACAATAAACAATTTTCTATGGTAATACAGGAAAAAATGCTACTGGAATTAGGAATCTGTGGAAGATTTCATGAGCTAATTGTTTCCTTCACTTCTGTCTACCAGTTCAAAGACCTGAAAGTAAATCCAGGGTCTGCTGCAATTCCGAGGTGGAATTTTGAACCGCGGCAGGGAATTCAATAAACTCAGTCATCACTCTCATTGTTTCTTTTCCCACTTTTTTTTATTGCCTGTTTCAAGCAAACATCCTCCAGGATTGTGTTTTCCTTTGTAACAGACAAAATGATGCATTTTCTAATGCACAGACCCCAAAACTTTGATCTGTTGGGTAGAGGGGACAGAAAAAGTTTCTTTAAACCTTTTTGGTGATGAACTAAGACTTATTTTTCAGTAGAAAAGGGGTTTCAGTACACGCTTTCCACCCCAAGGATCATGGAATCATGGAATTATTCGGAAGAGACCTTCAACACCATCTAACTCCTTCCACAGACCAGGTTGCTCCAACCTGGTCTTGAACATTTCCAGGGATGGGGCAGCCAAAACTTCTCTGGGAAACCTGTGCCAGGGCCTCGCCACCCTCACGGGGAGGAATTTCTTTGGAATTCTTTGAAATTTGTTTGGAAATCCTTTCTCCCTGTTCTCCCCTCTGCGCAGGACTTGTGCGAGGTTACTTGGAACCATAACGCGCATCAATGAGTAATAAATTATATTTAGCTCTAAAAAATACAGATGTTCCTGGTTCCAAGGCTCTGGTGCATCATTGTCCCTGCAAGTGGGACCGAGTCCTTCTGGAATCTTCCACCTGGAAGTGACTCTGAGTAATCCTCTCACAGCACTGTCAGAGTTTGCAGAAGGAAAATAGACAAGGATGCAACCTCTCCCCTCCTGGCTGATATCTGGATTTTAGACCCAAAAGAAGAAACTGGGATGATCAAGAAGAAACTGGGATCACCAGAGGGAAGTTATTTGGATATTTTTCACAGGGGCACTGCTGCTGTTTCCCCAGTGAAGGTGCATGGAGCGAAATTTTGGAGAGACAAAAGAATCCATGTGGTATCTGGATTTTAGATAAAGGGATAACTTTTCAGGAAGTTTTACTCTCCAGTCAGAGGTGTTGGTTCCTTTCAGGGTTCGAGAGGTTCCAGGATAAATTTGTACACAGGTACTGATTTCCTCCTGATGGTCTGTGTGCTCCTTTTTCCCCCGCTGATTTCCAGAAGTTCTTTCAGGAGAGATGGATCACTTGGGGTGATGGAAATGATGCCTGTGAGGGAGAAGGAAGAGCAGCTGCCATTAGCAAAGGGATTAAAGCCAAGGAAGCCCCTAAATCCTGAATAAAGACACAGCCTGGTCGCCTCAACTTGGGCCTTTTTTTTCCTTAATGCAGGGGAAATTTGCTGCTTGACTTTTCTGATTCTCACCCTGCTGAGAGCAGGTGAGAAGGAGGAACAAGCAGAATTTTAAGGGATCCTGATCATAAAGAATGGATTGGATTGGAAGGGATCTCCAAGATTATCCCATTCCAACCCCTTTCCATGGGCAGAGACACCTTCCACTATCCCAGGTCGCTCCAAGCTCCATCCAACCTGGCCTTGAATGGTTCCAGGGATGGGGCAGCCACAGCTTCTCTGGGATTTCTACTCCAGGGCCTCTCAATGCTCACAGGGAAGAATTTCTTCCCAATATCCCATCTAAATCCACTCAGGATCTCTCTCCAATATTCCTTGTTCTTATACAGCAGCTCAGCAGCATCATAGCTCCCCGTCTGCGCAGGCAGAGGTGATTTGTGTTTATATATTGTCCGTATATGTGCAAAGAAATCCTCATCTCCTGAAGGAAAGCAAAGGGAATAACATTGGGTGGAAATCCAAGAGGAAAAAATCAAATGTTCATCGAGGACACAGAATTCCTGAGTTATCTTCAGTGTAACAACCCTGATTTTTACTGTTCCTTAAGTTCCTTCCTGTGTTATAAGGATCCCAGTTTTATGGAGGCAGAGCTCCATAAATAATTTGTTGGACGTTGGGGTGCCAGGAAACAGCTAAAACCCAACAATTAATCCTCACTCCTGCAGGGTTTGGGATGGTTTAAATGGATAATAGGTGAAGGAGACTAGGTAGAAAGATATAAAAGACTGATTTTGTGCAAACCTAATTCCCAGGAAGGAGATGGAGTCAGGAAATTTCCTTATGCAAAACATGAACAAACTCTGAAATCCATTGATGTTCATAAGAATGTTCTTTTTTTTTTTTCCCCAGGATCATGGGACCAGACCGCTCAAAATATTTTAATTGCATGCAAGGTGACACAGTGGTCACAAGTTGTGACCCTCACACTTTAAAGACATAATTTGGAGGGAAAAAATAATCCCAGTGTGTTTTCCACCAGCAGATGGAATATATAGGGAGTGTACACCAGTTTATCCCACTTTACTGGCCCTCTGATCCACGTGTGTCCTTAAAAATCCACAGTAAAAGCTGGAAAAGAACATTAAAGTAACACAGTTGTTATAGAGTGGATTTTCAGTGTGTTAAAGTGTGAAATCCCACTCTGTTTTTATGGAGAGCTGTAAATAAGTCAACAAGATTTAGGCTACACCTTTGGAATTTGCTCGGTGGTCAGTGGTAATTCCTGAGTTTCTGTGGCTGGCTGAAAAATTCACGATATTTCCTACAGGATATCAGAAATGTTTTCAGAAAGCCCCTGTTTGCAGCTTCCTTTATTTCAATTCACTGCTGCAAGATTTCATTAGGCTCAAAAAATGCTTTTTTCTTTTGGCCTGGTTCTCTTCAACTCCCCTTTGGCTGGGAGAGGAGAGCAAAAGAAAGACCTGTGAGCTTTCTGTCAGTCAGGAGAGGAGTTATTTTATAAATTGAGCCTGAACTGATGAGTTTGGGGCACGAGGGAAATTATTTCTCCTTTGAATATTGTTCCAGCCATTATTTTCTTTTTTTTTTCTTTTTTTTTTTCTTTCTTTTTTTTCCCCAGGTGATCTCTCTGCTGAGAGGTCTCCTCTTCCAGCTGAACCTTGTGGGAGCTAAAATAATATGCAAACCTTGAATGCTGAGCTATTCCAACTCCAGGGTTATTCAGGCAGGAAAATCCTTCCCCAGTCTGAGTGGCTCAGCTGAATAAAAACTCCAAGTTCAGAGCATTGCACTAAGGCAGAGAACATCAAAAAATCAGTGCTGGATTTATTGACTTTCCCTTTGGTTATTGCCATTGTTTGCTAATTCCACGACAATTTTCCTGTCTTTTTTTATCAGAATCTCCTTCTCATCCCCCTCCCTGCAGGGCTGCTCCTTTATTGCTTCTTTGGAGCTGCCTGGGCATCCCATTTCAGCCCTGGCCTCAGGAAGGCAGGAGGTCAGAGAAGAATCACCCATTTTGCATTCTGAGGCTGAGCTCTAGGCGGGATATTAAATCCAATTCCTTCCCTTCAGCTTCCTGAAAATGTTGTATTTTCCTTAGTTTTTTTAATTATGCACAAGACATTTATTTTCTTTACCTTTCCCCCCTCATAATTACTTTAACCAACACTTTCAGTTCCAAGTACAGAGCATCTACTTTTGATTTCCTTTCTCAGGAACAAATATATAAAATAAAAAATTCAACCTAATCACCACTCCAATTTTCTTCCCTTTTTTTTTTTTCTTTTTGTGGGGGAAGATGATTTTTCCTGGAGAAGAAGATAAGAAAACAAAGCACTAAAGTGGATTTTATCCATGTTTTTAATGCAAAGGAGGATTTTTGAGCACTAAATACAATGGTTACTAATGTGTTTTAATATCTATATTTTTACAGATAAACTCAGACAACTTAGAGCAATGCATCCTCCTGGCATAGATATGGGATATGTTATTATTCCAACTTTCCAGTGGGGAATAAGGACCCACATGGGAAGCTGCAATAAAGAGAGGACTTGAGTCACGTTGCCTGAACAATACCAAAGTGGTATTTTTAGCTTTTTATTCTTTCTAATCAGTGACAAACCCTGTTTTCTTTCTTTCTTTCTTTCTTTCTTTCTTCCTTCCTTCCTTCCTTCCTTCCTTCGTTCCTTCCTTCCTTCCTTCCTTCCTTCGTTCCTTCCTTCCTTCCTTCCTTCCTTCGTTCCTTCCTTCCTTCCTTCCTTCCTTCGTTCCTTCCTTCCTTCCTTCCTTCCTTCGTTCCTTCCTTCCTTCCTTCCTTCCTTCGTTCCTTCCTTCCTTCCTTCCTTCCTTCGTTCCTTCCTTCCTTCCTTCCTTCCTTCGTTCCTTCCTTCCTTCCTTCCTTCCTTCGTTCCTTCCTTCCTTCCTTCCTTCCTTCGTTCCTTCCTTCCTTCCTTCCTTCCTTCGTTCCTTCCTTCCTTCCTTCCTTCCTTCGTTCCTTCCTTCCTTCCTTCCTTCCTTCGTTCCTTCCTTCCTTCCTTCCTTCCTTCGTTCCTTCCTTCCTTCCTTCCTTCCTTCGTTCCTTCCTTCCTTCCTTCCTTCCTTCGTTCCTTCCTTCCTTCCTTCCTTCCTTCGTTCCTTCCTTCCTTCCTTCCTTCCTTCGTTCCTTCCTTCCTTCCTTCCTTCCTTCGTTCCTTCCTTCCTTCCTTCCTTCCTTCCTTTCTTTCCTTTCTTTCCTTTCTTTCGTGTCTGGGAATGAAATTCCAGCCATTGGCGGACAAATTGATGTCTGATCATCCTTAATCTGCAAAATTAAAAACTTTATGATTAAATAGTGCCATTTCTCAGCAGACTGCTCACCCACCACTTCACTTTGGTGGTCTCTCTCAGACCCTCTGAGCATAAATCCAGCTAAACCCATGGTTCTATCACAGATAATCCCTTAAGGAGATTTCTGCATTGTTCTATTTAATTAACAAGGATGTCTAATATATCATTATTGTATTTCCTGAATTTTATAAAGAATTAGGATTTTCTAAGACGAGAACAATTAGTGGCTGGAAGAAATACAGATCCTCAAAGCTTCTCAAAGCACATTTCCTTGGGTTATTGGAGCTCTAAATATTCTTTTTTAAAATTGTTCCAATCTCTTTCCTTCTTTTTGCGCTACCCAGATCCAACAGCTCTACAACCCCCTGGAAAATGGGTCATCCACAACTTCACTGGGAAACTTGTGCCAGGCCCTCACCACCCTCAGGATAAATAATTTATTCCCAATATCTCACCTAAACCTCTTCCCTTTCAGCTGGAAGCCATTCCCATCATCCTGTCACCAAAAATGACTGGATTTCAGGTGGCACTTAATGGCTGATATTTCTATTTCCCCTGGAATATCAGGATGAATTAATGTTTGTTCACCACCACAGGGCTGTTGGGAAGGTCTGATGAGGTGGGACCCAGCATCCAAACAGGAGTCAGGAATGTGGGAAATTTTCCTGAAGTTATTTGAGGTGCAGCTCCAACCTTTCCTCTCAAAAATCCTGATTCCCACTGACAATCTGAGTTTCAGAATTCCCACAGAAATCTGGCCAGAAGTTGTTCCCTTCTTTGACTCCAAATCCAAAACCTCATTGTTCATATGATTCCTGGGACAGTAACAGAGAGTGAAAGGGCATTTCCCCACTTTTCCTCTTCCAACTATGTTACCATAGAGAAAATAATTATCTTGGGCCAGGAGAAATCATGGAATGCACTTCATGGCTTTGCCTTGTGTTCATTCCACTTTGGCCTGAAGTCAAACAGTCCAGGAAACACCAAAATCCCCAAAAAGCCAAGAGGAACCATCTCCAGGTATGTGAGAAAAGTTATCCAGAGACTTTCTTTCCTCTATTAGCACATCAATAAGCCAGACAATACTCTCAAGCACTGAAATTACGTTTTCTATGCAGCTAAATTGTAAAAATGTTGATGATTTTTGGTCTATCTGTCTTTTGCCACATTTCAGGTTCATGCTCTTCCAAAGTCAGTTTAAATCCTTCAACATCTTTGGCACTGATTTCTTCAGCTGATATAAGAAATTATTTCATGAGCAATCAGGGTCCTGCCGACTGGCCAATGTGGTTATTGGGATTTGAAAATCAAAGCTAAATTCTTAGAAACAATAAAAAGGAAAACATTAAAATGAAGGATTTTAAACCCAATTAATTCTATAGCCCCAACCTTGTGTATTTAGATATGGAAAGATTGGTGCTCAGAATGTTTGGGTATTCATTTCCTTGTTCCTAGAGGAGCAAGAAATCCTCAAATAAGTCCCCAAGGAAAGAAGGAGAAAAAAAAAAGGTGATTTTATGAATTTTTTATGATGGAAACACCTCAGGTGTTTGTGCCTCAAACTATCCCAAAGGAAGGTGCTGATGTGATGAACAAGCAGAGCAAGGCAAGGATATAAAGCCAGGAAAAACTCAGCGATGTTTAAGATGTTTGAAGACTGATAGAAAATGACTGCTTGTATTCTGCTTTTTCTGCAGTCTCCTTTTGGATTTTTGTACTTTCCAAGGCTTGGCTTTCCCAGTAACTCCCTCAGCATTTTCTGGTTGAGGGGAGTTGTTTTCCTGAGCTGTCAGGGGCTGATGGATCCCTCTGCATCCCCACAGCCTTTTCATCTAACATTTATTTGATTACCTGTTTACCTGAAATTTATCTCCTCCAGAAGCATCACTCCTGAGATCTCATTAATCACCACTGGATAATGCAGCAGGCAGGAATTCATCTGGCAATATCCTAAATTGAGGGAAATCTTCCATCTCTGTGTGTGTTCCTGGAAACATCTCCCTTTTGGATGACTAAGAGCTGCAAAACGAAAAGGAAGTGAAACAAAACCATTCGTGTAAAATTCCCTAAATCATCCTTGGGGGACAAATAATTCTGTGTCAGTGACATGGCCAGAGATACTTTTCCTAAGGAATATTTTGGAAGTGTGTTCCTGTGAACCTGGGAGGTTCTCCACTTACTCCTAGAATTCCAGAATCATGGAATGGTTTGGGTTGGAAGGGACCTTAAGGATCAACTCATTCCCATGGGACACCTTCCCAGGGACACCTCCCCAGGGACACCTTCCCAGGGACACCTTCCACTAGACCAGGTTGCTCCAAGCCTCACCCAGCCTGGCCTTGGGTATTTCCTGGATGTATGGAATGACTGAGCTACACCAAGATGGATGAGACCTTTAAAAATTTGATTTTCCTCCAAAGTCAGCCCTGATTGGAGAAGGAGATTGGAGCAGAGATCTCCTACCCACCCAATTCCTACCTGTAATGGAGATACCAGGTGCCTTCAGTTTCTGTTTGAATGAATTTTGGCTTTGCATTCATTCCCAGCTTCCAATACTCCCTATGCCCTCCCTGAAAAATCTTCACAAGCACTGGGATCTGCTTCCATATTTATAAAAAAATAATAGAATCATTAAGCTTGGAAAAGACCTCCAAGATCATCAAGTCCAACCTTCAACCCAATCCCACCACTCCAACTAAACCATATCACAAAGTGCCACATCTATTCCCTTTTCTGAACACTTACAGGGATTGTGACTCCAACCCTTCCTTGTTCCAAAGTTTAATCACTCTTTCAGTGAGGAAATTTTTCCAGCTACCCAACCTGAACCTCCCCTGGTGCAGCTTGAGGTCCTTTCCCCTTTCCAGCTGCCTGGGAGAAGTTCTGCTCTTCCCTTCCCTTCCCTTCCCTTCCCTTCCCTTCCCTTCCCTTCCCTTCCCTTCCCTTCCCTTCCCTTCCCTTCTGTTCTCAATTGAAAAACAGCTGGGAAGTGCTGGAATAGGAATTTCAAACTCTGTTTCTTTGCTATGACACTTTCAGAGACAAAAACTCACCCAAAACCAAACTTCAAATCCAAAAAATGGGTTTTGCCCATTTTTCGTGGTTTAACCGCAACCAGCAACTCAGTCCCACACACTGCTCAGCCCTGGTGGGATCAGGGGAGAGTTGGAAGGGTAAAAGTGGGAAAATTTGGTGGGTTTGTAACTAAACTCATGGACAACAAATAAAACATCCCTATTTATTAAGACTACTTCCAGGAGAACTCCAAAATTCATCTACAACAAAGAACATTATCCCAGTCAAAACCAGCAACTATTTCCAAAAGCTCTGTCCACCAGTAAGTCCTCTCCTTTTTTTTCCTTCTGATTCTATTGATAGGTGAATTTTTAATTTCCTTTTTTTTTTGTTTTCCTCCTATTTTGTCGTGATTCATCCTTTTGTAGGTGTGAAAAGGAGCATTATGCACTGCTGGGAGATATAATTTGTGACTCATGGAACCGTGGGCTCTCTGCTTCTGGAGTGATAATTAAAGGGAGGGGGTTGGAGCTGCCAGGGAGTTAGGGAAGTGTGAGGTTGGAATAAAGAGCCTTATCCTTCCATTTAGCAACGGACTGGTGGAGCAAAACAAGTCTGGATACATGAGAAACCTGGTGGAACTGCAGATAAACTTTGACCTTTTCCTGCTTCTCCGTGGGTTTGCTGCGTTCTCCCAGGTTGCTCAATTACACGCAGTAATTAACTCAGTAAGTCCTGAAAGTGCCAGAAAGAGAACCTGAAATAGCAGAAATGCACTAGAGTTCCAGAAAAAAAAAAACTCTTTCAGACACTCTCCATATTGGAAATCCAGCCAAGGGCTGACTGGAATGGGGATTCCCATTCCCAGCAAAAATATCCCAAACTGGTGGGGGGAATATCAGCGGATTTGTTCCAGAAACTGTTCTCAAGGTCCTTCCCAAAACAAAGTGATTGGATCTTCTTGGCAGCACAGGGAGGATTTTCCCTTTCTCTGGTGCTTCTCTTTTCTTGGCAGAATCCTGATCTCTGGGAAGAACAGCAAAAAATTCACAGAAATGGAAATTCAGATCACACAGAAATTCAGAGATGCCTCCGAGCCTCATTGGCTCCCACTAATTGTGCTTTCCTTGGAAGGAAGACAGGAATGAAGGGATGCATCTCAAGCTCCTGCAGCTGAGTTCAGGCTGCTCTTCACATTATCCCTTTTTAATTTTTGTTAAATTTGCTTTTTTATGTTGTGTTCTGGGGATTTTCCCTGGTTACTCACCTGGAAATGATTTTTACTTTCCTTCCTGAAGCAAGGGAAGCATGACCCAGTGGTTCGGATAATTTCCTGGGATCCAGGAAATATAGGAACTCTTCCCTGCTCTGGTACAAAAGTCCTCAGTAGTTCCAAACCCTTTAAAGGAGAGTCACAGCACCGAGTCTGAGGATCAACTGGGATCAGCAGTTGAGGAATCCCAGCTTTTTTCAAGTTTTTCTTTGTAGAGGGACCATGGAAAGGCTTGGGCAGTTCTAGGATGTGATTCCTTTGGAATAAAACATAATCACATTAAACACATACGGTGACAGCTGTGCCAGGGACAGTGACAAACGTCCGTCTGTATATTCCAGCAGAACATTCCTTGAGGAATTCAATTTTAAGCTCAAAAACCACCTTCTGAGGGAAATCACACCTGTCTTTGGCCTTGGTTTTTGTCTCCAGGTGATATTTGGTGCCACTGATCTTGCATATCACTGATCTTTTCAATTCCAAGATATTTTATAAACTCATATGCTCATCCTGGTGGGATTCTTGGGGCTGTCCTGTGCAGGGCCAGGAGTTGGATTCCATGATCCATTCTCAGTTGGGTCCCTTCCAACTGAGAATGTTCTGTGATTCTCTGAACCTCACACTCAGCTCTTGACCTGTGATGAAAGCCGCCAGTTGTCATCAAAACAGACACATCCTCCCCCAAACTGGGATATTTTGGGAAAAGAGGTGTCCCAGAGAGTCCATAAAACCTGCTCTGATTCCATTGGTGGCACATGAAAGTTCCTCAGATATCGCAGAATCATAAAATATCCTGAATAGGAAGAGACCACAAGGATCATTGAAGTCCAGCTCCTGGTGGAGGTAGAAGATCATAGCTGAAAATTCTTGGCTAAGGAGAAAAATCTTTCCTGTTTCAGAGCACCCTGGAGAGTGGAAAACCTCTGAAAAAAAAACCAAACCCCAAACCTACATTTTTTTCCCCAACTTTTGGCCTTTCATTTCTCACTTAGATCTTTTCAATATTTGTGGTGTGTTGATCCTGGATGGATGCCAGGTGCCCACCAAGGTGCTTCATCAATGTTCTCCTCAACTGGACAAGGAAGAGAAAATAGAATAAAATGTAATAATTATAGATACATATAAATATAATAAAAGATAATAAAAATATTGTGGGTTGAGATAAGAACAGGGAGAGATCACTCATGAGCTCCTATCACTGCCAGGCTCTACTCTGGAAAATTAATTTAATTTGTTATCAAACAAAAACATTGCAATAATGCTTTCAGGCGCACAATAGGATTCTCAGAGCTCTTCTGTGTAGGTCAAAGGTTGGACTTTGATCATCCTTGTTGGTCCTTCCCAACTCAGGATATTCTGTAATTCTGTGAAAATCAGGGTAGGTTAATGAGCAAATAAAACCAAATCCTGAAGCACATTTCCCTCAGCCCTCTCATCTTCCTGGGCTCAATTTCAACCCCAATTTTTTTACCTCTTCCCATGGAGTGTTGCAAGGGATCAAGGAATGGGAATTGTGGTCAGTTCATGGTGTCTGTGCTGCTTCTTCCTCCCCAGGGCTTGGACTCCTCAACACTTCCCCTGCTCCATCATGGGATCCTTCCCACAAGAGGAAGTCCTCTACAAATGTGTCCAACAGGGTTCTTTCCCACAGTTCGGCACAAACTGATCCAGTGTGGATCCCTTCCATGGATTCTCTCCTTCAGAAAAGGCTGCTCCAATCTGGATCCCTCCACTGGGATCAGTCTTTTGGAAACAGTTGCTCCAGCTCCTTCAGCCTGGGTTCCTCATGGGATCACAAGTCCTGCCAGAAACCCTGCTCCAGTTTGGGCTTCTGTCTCTCCTGCCAGGACCCTGCTCCAGCTCTGGATTCCCATGGGATCACAGCCTCCTTCGTGCATCCTCCTGCTCCAGTGGGATCCTCACAGGTTACAGGGGGATCTCTTTTCTCCAGGGGCTGCAGGGGCACAGCTGCCTCATCCTGGGCTCCATCATTCACACCCAAGCCATGCCATATTTCTATGATCTCAAATGGGCCAGCAATAAGGAAATCTCTAGAAATGAAGAGGCAAACCCATTGGAATGGGAAGTTTCTTTGCATCAATATGAAAACTCGTGGTTTTTAATGATTTTGTTTAAAAAATGACGCACACATTGTGGCTTTCAACCCAAGCAGATACACTTTAAAGCAGTAAGAACATCCCTAAAATGATAAAATTCTTCTCTGATCAGAGCGCCCAAAAATTGCATCAGCTAAGAAAAAGTGTTTCAAGCTCATTTTAATGTTGCATCTCCCAGGAAAATGAATTAAAGCCTGGAATTAATGCTTGGCTGGGGCTTTGCAGCCAGCTCCAGATACTCAGCTCAGACACCAGGATGACAAATGGGATTTAAAATACCTTGAAAGAGATGAGCCATGCGGGCAGAATATCCTGATACATCTGGAATTTGTCTCCTTGGCACCTTTGCTATAAAAAGCTCACATGGAGAGAGTGGATTTTCTTCCTACTAAATAGACTGAGTTCCTGTAAAACCTTCAGATGCTGTTTCAGAGCCACCCAGGATATCATGGAATGAGTGAGGTTGGAAAAGACCTCCAAGACTGAGTCCAACCTGTGACTGATCCTCACCTTGTCACCCAGCCCAGAGCACTGAGTGCCACGTCCAGGTGTTCCTTGAACAACAACAGGGATGGGGACTCCAAATCTCCCTGGGCAGCCCCTTCCAATGCCTGACCACCTTTTTAATGAAGCAATTCCTCCTAATGTCCAACCTGAATCTCCCCTCATGCAACTTGAGGCTGTTTGCTCTTGTCCTGTCCCTTGTTCCCTGGGAGCAGAGCCTGATTCCCACCTGGATCCCCTTCCTGTCAGGGAGTTGTGCAGAGCCAGGAGGTCCTTCCTGAGCCTCCTTTTCTCCAGGCTGAGCCCCTTTCCCAGCTCCCTCAGCTGCTCCTGGTGCTCCAGACCTTTTCCCAGCTCTGTTCCCTTCTCTGGACACGCGCCAACACCTCAATGTCCTTCTTGTCATGAGGGGCCCAGAGCTGGACACGAGAACCTGAGCTGCGACCTCAGCAGTGCCCAGCACAGAGGGACAATCCCTGCCCTGATCCTGTGACCACGCACTGGTGACACAAGCCAGGTGCCATTGGGGTTTGGAACTCAAGGATATTTAAGGTCCCCTCCCACCCAAACCATTCCCTGATTCCATGATCATCTCAGTCAGGGAGAAGAAATGCATCTCACCATGCAAGAGTAGTGATTGATTTTGGATTAATAAATTTCCCTGTCTGAAATTCAGGTTTCTGCCCCTCAGGCAAGTCAGCCCAGCTAGAGTTCCTGCTCTCTTTTTCATCAATGCCATTTAGGGCAGGAAAATTCTTTCAGAAAACTCAGTAAAAGAGTTTTTTCTCAATGGAACAGGGAGAACACGGGCACTGTGGAGCTGGAGAGGGGAAGCAGAGGGATCTGAAAGTTTCCAGCCACTCCCAGGAGGGCACCTGCAGGAGGGACCCAATCCATGTAAGAAAATTAAAATTGCTTAAGGAGCATTCCTTGGGGCCTCTGCCAGCTGGCACAGAGTGATATTATTTCCCATTATTTAACTCTCCTACTTTCTCAAATGAGGAAGATACTGATTGCCGAGAATGATCTCTGACCCACACTCACTCCTGGCCCATAATTGATAAGAGCACAGGGGGATAAGTTTTTTGGCTTGAGCTTTTCTAACAGAACAATGGCATTGAAATAAGCGTCTGAAACTCCTCACAGGACTGTTTAATTTATTGATAAAAATATATGACCAGTGTTTAACCCTTTTTAATGATGGGATTTGACCCCACAGCAGATGTTCAGGAAAGAGCAAGAGTTGTCTCTATTTTCTCTCTTCCTCCTGCTCTATGTTAACCTCATTGTTCTGGGAGAGGAATTTGCAAAGTGTGTGAGCATGTGGGAAATGAGAACCACTCTCCTTTAAAAACTTGGGAAATGAGGCTGAATGAAACTGCTGGTGGAAAGCTGAGCCAAACTGAATTATTTTCTGCTGCCTGTGTGTCAAAGACTCAGTGTTAATTCAACAGCAGGAATTCCCCTCTCCAGCTCTGACTCCAATCCTGTTTTGGTTGGTCCTGACTGGGACATGACCTGCTCGTGTTTAATGGGAAGAAATCAATAAAGCAGGATCAGAGAGGCTTTTGCCTGTTTTTGTAGGAAATTCATTAACTCCTAACACTGCTGAAACACCTCAAACACCTCTAATCCTCCACCCCTCCTGATAGTTTTCCTCATAATAACGGTGTCCTGTTTGCTCCATGGATCTTTGATTGGCACCTGCTTGGGAGGGGTCCTCTAATTCCTTGGTCCTTTTCATTCCAAGCAATTCTTTAACCTGTAATTCTTTTTGGCAGAAAATCCCTCCAGTCTACCTAACTCACTGATTTGGAGGAAAGTGGAAAGAACCCAGCTGGGGGATAAAATATCTTGGCACAAATTTTCCTCTCCACAGCTGTATTTCTGATTTATGTCACATCACAAACCTGGAGCCATTTGCATAGGGATTTGATAATTTTTAAGCTCATCTGTGGTATTTTTTTTCCATCCTAGACCTGTTTTTTTTTTATTTCCAGACCTGTCTTTCTTACTTTCTTGATGCAAATCAAACCTGATGCAGGGATAGAAATCATTGGAACAGACTTCCCAGGGAAGTTGTGGAATCACCGTTCTGGAAGGGATTTAAAAGCCATGTGGATGTGGCACATGGGGACGTGGTTTAGTCGTGGCCTTGGCAGTGCTGGGGGAATGGTTGGACTTGATGATCTTTTCCAACCTAAATTTTCATGATTCCATGATTTTTGTTACATTTCCCTATGGAGTGAGGGACTACCATCCCATTACCCACGGGAAAAGGTAGCCTAGGAGGAAAAGGAGAATGAAAAAGGGACACAAATGCTTCAGAGGGGGGGGAGGAATTTGCTGAGGATTTATCACCAAGTTCTGAGTTACCAAATTATTTGTCTGTGCCTTGTTTTCTCTGCCTGCGAAATGGGGTAATTGTGACAGCTTTTAAAAAAATTTGGGACATGGAGATGGATAATCTGATTAAAAATCCTGACTGCACACTAATTAATAATCAAGGACAGGCTGGATGGGACTCTGGGCAACCTGGTCTAGTGGAGGGTGGCCCTGCCAATGAAAAGGGGGTTGGAATGGGATGGCCTTGAATGTTCCTTCCATCCTGTAATTCCATGATTCTCTTGCTCCCATGAAATAAAATCCACATTATGCACCAGCAATAAGCAGAATTTATAATGAAAAACAGAATTCTGAGTCGTCCTCAGAAATCCTGTTTTGTAGAACCATATTTTGATATCTATTTCTGTTGTAACTGTTACAAAATTTGTTTTAAAACATTTGACAATCGACACTTCCCACCAAATAGAATTGTGATGCTTCAAACCAGTCTAATAACACTTACTTAGCTCTAATGTGAGGCAGGAGAATAAATATTCCAATAAATAATTAAATAAATGTCCTAATAAATAAAAACTGCGGTGTGTTTTCAGTGATGGGCCAGAAAAACATTTAAAGCAGTCAGGCTTTTCTAGGAGTGTGGTGTTGCATTTAGCTCTTCTCATGCTCCCAATGCACAGAGGCTCAGGTTTAACCCACCTGGTTTCAAGCACTGGAATAAAATACCTACATTTTGGGGTTACTGGATTTCCATCCATGAATTTTGAGTTCCTTCCAGGGACAATTCAGCTCCTCAGTGGCCTGATTTGCCATCTGGAGGTTTCTCATTATTAATTTCAGCACAACCCGGTTAAATGCTGCTGGTAAAAGCCCAGATTTGGTCAGGATGCCTGTAAACTTCTGCTTGGTTAAAAATAAAATTCAGATATGAATCAGCTGCTCTTGAACTCAAAAATAACAGCAGAACTGTGTGGTGACAGTCACAACATGGGCTGAAGTTGGTCTTGGTAATGCTTTACCAGATGGGTCATTAAAGTGATTGATGATGATTTCACATCATCAGAGCTAAATTAGTTGGGATATTAGAACTAATTGCTGGTCAGAATGAGCCAGGAACAATTAGCAAGAGACACTGATTGTTTCCAAGGGGATTTATCCTCCCAGCAGCTCATGGTTTTCAAGTCTTTTGGCCCCTTGGTTGAGTGGCAGCCAAACTGAAGGTTGATGCAAAGAACCTACAGAAAATTCAGCATAACAGTGAAGTCAGGTGGGTAAAATTGTCCATATATGTGGAGTTAATTTTGCCCTTCATTTGATTGAGCTGTGGAAAGCTTAGGAAACCACTGACAAAGAGAAGTGTGAGAGGGAAAAGGGATTCGTTGAGGATTGCAGAATCATGGGATGGTGTGGTTTGGGAGGAAACTTAAGGATCACCCAGTTCCAAACCCCTGCCATGGGCAGGGACACTTCCCACAATCCCAGGTTACTCCAAGCCCTGTCCAGCCTGGCCTTGGACACTTCCAGAGGTGAGGCAGCCACAGTTTCTCTGAAAAACTTGTGCCAAGGCCTCCCCCTCTCACAGGGAAGAATTTCTCCCTAATATCCATTCCAATCTCCCTAATGTCCATAACTTGTGTTCTTTAAGTTTAAAACCATCACCCCTTTTCCTGTCACACTGTCCCTTATCCAAAGTCCCTCTCCAGGTCTCTTGGAGGCCCTTTAGGTACTGGAGGGGGCTCTAAGGTGTCCCTGGAGCCTTCTCTTCTCCAGAGTAGACAAACCTAATTCTCTCAATCTGTCCCCACTGAAGAGGAGCCCTCTGATAATTGTTGTGGCACAAAAGATGTCCCATGAAAGCAGATGAGAACACAGAAATAAACCTGGCACGTTACAGCTGGTGCCCTGCTGCCAATGGCTACCATGGTTCCAAATCCTTTTTTTTTTAATGTGTCCTCTGTGACAGAAAGTTTTTGCCTCTGTTGTTCCAAATGGGAAGTTGTTCCAATCAGCTCCTCCTATTTTCTCTCCTGCATTTATGCACAGCTGGTTTAGACCTCTTTGTTCTTTTGACAGTGATGTCCTTTAGTCCAAACAGTCCCAATTCTTTGGCATTTCCCTCCTGGGTGTATTTACAGACAGCAGATAATCCATGACCAGCAATTGCTTTGTCCAGCTGCATGAACTGAGCTCCCACAGTCACCTCTGCATGTTCTCCTGCCCCTGAATCCCTCAAGGTGTTACACGAGTTCCTGGTGGGATTTCTTCTTTGGGGCTGGAGCTGCACTTGATGTTCCCCATAAAGTTGTGCTTGAAACGTGAATGATATAATTCCCTCTTTATTTCCTTCCAAAATATCAATGAACACTTGGCAGGGCTGCATTAATCACATGAGTGTGGCAAATTGTGAGTAAGTGGAGTGGAGGCATCTTGGCAGGAGTTCCACCAGACTCCCCCGACTCAAGTGAGTCAATAATTCTGGGTTGTTTAAGGTGTTAATTATTCTTCTCAACCTGATGAAGACACCCGAATTTTGTGGGATAATTCATGGGATTGACTCTGTTGATACAGGAAGTCAATCTTTATTGACTCCACGGCGATTTGGGGGTGATTAGCCTGTGATTACTTGTGTTGCAGACAGGGAATGTTAAATGGGACAGATCTCTCCCCTCGGAATTTCATTCACATCCTTCGAACTTTCTTTTCCATCATTTTCTGCTACCTGGCCCTGCTCCCTCCATCTCTTGCTCTTCCTGCTGTTCCTGGTAGCTCATGTTCTTAAATTTCACCTCTTTCTCAATGCTGTTATCTACAAGGTTATTTGTTTCTCCGTTTGTGAGAACTGGATCATCCTTCATTGGAAAAATTCCATGGAAAATTGTGTATGAACATAAAAATTCCCCTGCTTTTTGCAACATAATGATTCATGAAAAAATTAAGCAAAACCAATCTCAGGAATTATTTCGGGTAAGTTTGCTTGTAAACCGTTCCCAGCCTTTCTTCTGTTGTTCTTTCTTTCCCCAAGCCATTTCCACTACCTGGAATTGTCTTGATCTCCTAAGAAAATATGGGAAAGAGGAGCCAAGTGGAAGATCTTGGTAAGGATACTTGTTTACACCACCTTAAATTGCTTGGGGAGAAACACTGGAGAATTCAGGCAGTTTCCACGGCAGCTAAAATCATGGAATCGTCACATTATTTGGGTTGGAAAAGGTTTTTAGGGTCCTTGAGTCCAACCATTAACCCAGCACTGGCTCATGTTGCACTGCTGTTGATTGGAACTTCCACATCCTTTTGCAATGGGAAGTTTTCCAGAAATAAATATATAAATAAATATATAACATATATTATATATTGTTACTATGTATTTACAATGTATTTTAAATTTTTTCCCTTCCTTTCTCTTTTTCACCAATTTCCCTTCATTTCATTCTCAGCTAAAAGGATGCAAAAAAAGAAAATAAAGGGGGAAAAGCAGAAAGAAATTAAATTGAAAATCTATTTTTACCTGGAGTTGGGAAAAGGGAATTCTGTTTGACCTTTGCTTTACAAGACAGTGCAAACAAGAATTGTTTTAGAACTTTCTCAGGAAAACCACTGGGATTAAAAAAGTCAAGGTGTCTGCACTGGGGAGATCAGCTCCCATTTCCAGTTGCACCCTCTCCTTGAAATTTTTAATATTCCTTTAGGCACTGCTTTTTGTTTGTGCTTCCTTCACTTTTAGAAACACCTTTGCTCTTCCACTCAAGTTCAAAGTTCAAATCAGGCAATGGGGAAAAAAGACTCCAAAAGGAGATGAACTTCCAAGACAAAACACAGGCTCCTCACTAATATATGGAATATATTTATTCCTTTATTGTTTTGTTTATTTCTCTGCCATTCTTTTTAATTAGAATAGCAATTGATTTTCCATTGTCAAGAATAACTACGTTCCAATCAGCAGAATCTGGAATATTAAGTAGAATATTAATTTTTTTATATGGAACCCATAACAATGTTAATATTAAAATGTCATCAGTCTCGCTGAGATACATAATGAGCATGAAATGAACAGATTTTTTTTATCCCTGCCTTTTGTAGATCCAATTTAAATTACAAATGTTCCTGATAAAATTTGCACAGACTAATTTGGATATCACAGACAATTATTTCCAGTTTGAGAAGGAAAAAAACAGCCACGCCAAAAGACCCACAAAAAATTTGGAGAGGACTTTTAACTGAGCCTGATGAGTCTGACATGTTCCTTAACCTTGAGTCTGTCAAGAGTGGCAGTTTAAAAAAGTTAAATACTTTTCCCTTTAAAATTGCTTCTTTGCCTGGAAAGCAAATCCAGACTGAATCATTAAATCATGGAATGGTTTGGGTTGGAATGAGCCTTGAAGGTTATTTTCCTTCAACTCCTGCCATGGGCAGGGACACCTCCCACCATCCCAGGTTACTCCAAGCCCTATCCAACCTGGTCTTGAATTTTTCCAGGGATGAGGCATCCACAGCTTCTCTGGGCAACCTCTGCCAGGGCCTCACCACCCTCAGAGGGAAGAATTCCTTCCCATTATCTACTCTAAACCTACTGTCTGAAAGTTGGAAGCCATTCCAAATAATCTCTCTCCATCTTCTTGTCAGCCCCTTCAGGTACTGGGAGGCCACAATTAGGTCACCCTGGAGGCTTTTCTCCTCCAGGGTGAAAATTCTCTCAATCTCAAAATCTCCCAAATTCTCTCAAAATCTCTCAAATTCTCCCAATTCTCTCAACCTTTTGTCATAGGAGAGTTGCTCTGATCATCCTGGTGTCTCCTCTGGGCTCCCTCCAGCAGCTCCATGTCCTTCCTGTGCTGGGATCCAGGGTTGGAGGCAGCTCTGCAGGTGCGGTCTCACCTGAGAGGTGTAGAATCCCCTCTTCAGCTGCTGCTCACCTGGTTTTGGGTGAACCCAGGACACTTTTTGGATTTCTGGGGCTGGAGCACACATGGCTGGGTCATGTCCAGCCTCTCATCCACCATCTCCAACTCCTTCTCCCCAGGGCTGCTCCATCTGCTCATCCCCAGCCTGGATTGATCCTGGGGTTTGCCCCATCTAAAGTGCAGCACCAGCACTTGCTCTTCTTAAACCTTATGAAGTTCCCATGGGTGACTTCTCCAGCTTGTCTAGGTCCCTCTGGATGGCCTTGTCCTTCAGGTGTGTCGCTGCACCCTTCTAAGTGACATCTGCAGCCCTTCCCTCATCCACTGATGCAGCAGCTCCATCCTAGAAGGCCACAAGGTTGATTATCTTCATCAATTTCTCCTCTCAGTATTCATATTCCAGAAGAAGTTGTTCCAAGGGAGCTTAAATCCATTTCAGATTCCCCTTTGTCATTTGCCTTGTTTACCGTGGAACAACAGCAGCCACCAAGTGTTAATTAACAGCGGTTTTTTGTGCTTTAAATTGACATCCTAATTCCACATAAATTAACTTTGATGTGCACACTAGGAGTGCTCGGGATGAACTTTGCTGTGTTTCCTGATGGAAAAGGATGCATTTCCCACCAGGTTGTAAAAACCCCATAGCAACGGGGTTACCTCAAGTCTGCTCCGCTGAAAATGTTTTTGTCAGTACATTGGGATGAAGGAATAGCACTTTTCCTGTGGACATGGTTTTACCTCTGTAGAGTTCCTTTTATCCATACAGATAATGCCTGAAAAACAGGGAAAAAATCAGAACAAGTGTTTAAAAAACTAATGAATATTTTCTAGCAGTATGCACAGAGCATTAAATATTGCCCAGCTGTATTAATAATACTTTTAATTAAAGCAGATGTTAAATCTTTTTTCAAGGCAGGGTCTGTCTTTTTATTAGCTGATCATATAAACTCATTTATAAACCCTTATTATATACATAGAACAATAAGGGCACTGCTTCAAAGCTCTTCTGGAATAAATAAAAGGTATGAAGAGACTTTGGGGTTGTAGCCTCAGGGCCTCCAAAGGATGCCCTGATTAATTAATTAATAAATGGAAATGAATTATTAACAATTAATGGAAAATTGGGAGAAGTGGGACAACTTCCAGCTGCTTCCTGTCCTTGGTGTGTTCCTCACTCACTGCAGGAACTTGGCTTTTAAAGGAAGACTGGCTTGGGATCACCTGAGGTGGGATTTGTCTCATCTAACTGCAGATGTTGATAAAATGGGGGGTTCTGATTGATATTCCTGTTTCCAAAAGCATCATCATTCCCTGGAGAAAAGGAGGGTCTCCACAAAATCCCTGACAGGAGGGTGGAGGCAGAGGAGATCAGGATCTGCTCCCAGGGAACAAGGGAAAGGACAAGAAGAAATAGACTAAACCTGTGCCAGGAGAGGTTCAGGATGGACATCAGGAAGAATTTCTTCCTTCCTCTGTAGATCAAGAAATAACATATCTCCTGCACAAATATTCTCCAAGTTAATATAGGCCCTGTCAGGCCAGTCCTAAATAATTATTTATAATGGACTTCTGAAAAGATCAATTTTGGCCCTTCAGTATTAAGCGTTTTCCTCCTTGTTCAGATGCCGGGAATAAAATATAACAATCAGATTTTATACATGTCACTGAGCTTGTGGGGGGCTAAGTAAGAAGGATGAAATTGTCTGTGTGGTGACACAGGGATCGTTCAGCAAACAGTGCTCAGACAAATAGTGTGTATTTCAAGGAGGCCAAAAATTCTGCAGAGCAAATAAAGCAGCTCAGTCATTCATCAGGGGTTGGCTCTGTCCTACAAATTACCATATAGAGTGGATTGATTTTTTTATAGGGCTTATACAAAGCAGTAACTCTGGGAAAGGCTCATGGCAGATAATCAGGCAAATATGAGCTCCTGCTTCCATGCAGGAGCCAAGGAGGACTAATGGGATTCCTTGAGGCATAAACAGGGATCCTCCATTTGACCAAGATTGTGTTAATTCTGTCACTGGTGAGATTATGGCCGTGTTACAGGGGAAAGAAGTTGATAAATTGGAGATGGTTCAGAGCAGAGTCTTTAAAGCACTGGATTTGTCTTAAAATGGAATGAACAGAGCCTGCTTAGCAGAGGGAAGGTCAAGAAATTCTTTGATCACAGTCTGTAAAAATTTACGTCAGTTTAGCTCCGCCAAAAGAAAAGTCCAACAACATCCCTTGGAAAGTGAAGCTGGATAAATTCAAAGAAGCAATCTGAGTCAAGTTCCTTTTTAGTATTAAATACAATCAAGGGGTAGAACTTTTGTAAGGGTTTTTGAGCATAATTAATCACTGCCAATTTGTAAATCAGGACAGAAAGCCTCTTAAAACTCTGTGATAATACAAACCAAGTGTTGACTTAAATAAATCTTCTGGATGTTGGGCTGGCAGCAAAAAATGTAAGCTGGAACACACTGAACTCTGACTACTCTTGTGGAGAGCTTATTCTGTGTCCTGGAAGTGTAGAACAAGATCGATGGTATCAAATTTTCAGACTTTTCTCTTCTGATCCCCAGAATAAAAGAAGATAGAGGATTTTATCCAGCAGATCAAATAATTCCTGGATGACCTGGAGACCACTGAAAGAAAGCAAAGCAATATTAAAGGGAGAATGTCCTGCTGCAGGTTCTGAGGGTCTCTTGCCATGTGTAGCTATTTAAACCTCTGGAATGGTTTCAGCTTCCTGCCTTCAGATCTTCAGGGCAGGTCCTGTCAAGATCCATTTCAACTTTTGTTCTTTAGCAGCTCTTCCTTTCACATCTTCCCTTGCAATATCCAAATAACTTCTGAATTCTCCAATTAGATAAAATTTGCTTTGTGTTTTCTTTTTTCTCTTTTTGGCTTCCGGGTGAAAAACCAGCTAAAGAATCTTCAAAATTTCAAATATGCCTCTTTTGTGTCCTGGCAGCCAAGAGGGCAAAGCCCAGCCTGGGATGCATCAAACTCAGTGGAACCAACTGGGCAAAAGAGAGGATGATCCCACTGTATCCAGGGTGGGAAAGACCTCATCTTGACCACTGAATGCAATTCTGGGCCCCACAATTTAGGAAGGATGCAAATGTCCTTGAATGTGTCCAGGACAGGACAACAAAGCTGGTGGAAGGGCTGGAAGTCATGTCCTGTGAGGAATAATTGGGGATTTTGGGCTGGTCCAGTTTGGAGAGGAGGAGGCTGAGGAGGCTCTCCTGAGGAGAAGTGGAAAGGGAGGTGCTGAGCTCTCCTCATTGGAATCCAGGGACAGGAATAATGGGAATGGTTCAAGGGGGAGGTTTAAACTGGACATCAGGAATCATTTCTTCACCAAGAGTTTGGTCAGCCCTGAATTGGTCAGAGATCTGGACTGGGTCCTTCCCCTCTCCTCTCCAGATCCAGAGGAAGAGGCACATCAGGAGGCATCAGGAGTAAAGGGGATGATGAAATGCTTGTTCATGGTCTCAGCACCTCCTGCTCAAGCAGGGCTGGTGGCCTGGATCCAGTTCAACATTCAGAATGCCATGGATGTAGAAGGATCAGCATTGGGGAAGATGAAACAGGAAAGCCTTATAAATATGGTTGCTGGGCAAAAGATTTTGAGAATATAGAAACTATAAGCGAGATTGAAATGAAAGCAAGCTTTGAGATACCTCAGTTACCAAACAACTGGAAAACAATGGTTTGGCCAGCTGAAGGTAATCCCCTTTTGATTAAACAAGACCCTCTGCTTGCAGACAGGTCCAAGGGTCAGAGCAGACCCTACTAGCTTGGCAGAAGGGGTCCAAAGAGTAGTTTTTAGGGTTTAAAATGTAACACAGTATGGTGATGTAATAATTCTTATAGGCTGTATGTAAATGCTATAGGATTTGTATATTGTACTAGATTGGTTAGTGAGAATTAGAATATTCAACACAGAAGAAGATTTATTGTATTGTAATGGGAACCTCGCTTTCTTACCCTTTTTACTCTCTTACCTTTTTTACTCCCTTATGCTCTTACCCTCTTACTCTCTTACCATCTCTACCCCTCTCTTCTCTCGGGCCTGCTCTGAGCTGTGGCTGGCAGCTCCCAGCAGGGCCCTGCCCCAGGCCCTTTGCAATAAACCACAAGTTCCACAACCTGGCTTCAGAGATCTCTCATTTCCATCCATCCCGTCCATCCTGCCCCCTGACGCTCCTACAGATCAGGATGAAAAGGCCTGGAAAATTTGTGACCTCTCTGACCCCAGATGGGTCCTGGATCGCGGTGTTTGCACTGATGGCTTCCTGCTCACATTCCTCAATCTCCCTCCCTTCACCTAGGTTATCTTCTGTCAAATAATTTAGCTGTAGCTTCATTTACCTCTCTCACACACAAAAATCCCATAAAACCAGGTGCACTTTGTCAGCTAAAGGCCCATCCTGCTGCTCTCCTGTCTCTGAGTGCCCAAAATCCCGCTGTAAGCATTGGAAGAGTATTTCCCTAAGTACAGAGAAAGCTCAGGAGGATGTTTTTCCCCTCCAACCCTCCACTGTTCAGTCATTTTTATCCCTGAGACTTCCAGAGATGCTCTCTGTGTCCCAGCAGCCTTTGATGGATTTATCTTCCAGGAGCTATCCATTTATCCCATGAGCTCCACTAAGCTTTTAGCATCCATCATATCCTTGGACAGATTAACTACAGTTTGAATAAAGAACCACCTGCTTTTGTTTCTTCTGATCCCTCCCGTGGCCTCCTATCATCACCCTGGAGGAAACAGAACAATTAACCCTTACCTGCTGTCTCCAAGCTGCTCAGGAGATTCTCCATCAAACTCAATAACTTCCAAATTGAGGGATCATTTGTTTTGTGAACTCTGCAGGCCTGGTAATGAATTTGAGTTTCCTGTGTGAAATCTTTTCCTAAGGCTCGGTGGAGGGGGAGATACTGGCAGAAACTTGCCAGGAAAAATCGAGTTTGCAGAATCACAATCCAGATTGATGTTATAAATTAGTATATCTGTGTTTAAATTACACTGCAGTGACAAGCAAGTGCCTATTTACCCTCTGGAATATGTTCCACGAGTCTCTGAGGTAAAGGGTTGGCTTTTTGAAAGCTGCAGTTGGTAAAAAATAAGAAACCTGTCAGCAGCTCTGAGTCAGACCAACAGAGCTGATCAAAGAGTTTACCAGGAAATAAAATCCTGGAATGGTTTGGGTTGGAAGGGACCTTCAAGATCATCTCATTCCAAAACCCTGCCATGGGCAGGGACACTTCCCACTGTCCCAGGTTGCTCCAAGCCCCATCCAGCCTGGCCTTGGACGCTTCCAGGGGTGGGGCAGCCACAGCTTTTTTCCAGGGCTTCACCACCATGCCAGGGAAGAATTTATTCCCCAAATCTAACCTGATATGAGTTAATATGACAACACTGTTGACAGAGCATAAACATCCCACATCCCAGCTGGGGCATGAGAGATAAAAATTCACCTCTATTTAGTCATTCTCCTTTATACCTCTGTTTCAAAGAGTTAAAGCACTTTGGCATTTGAAGGTTTGTATTTTGGTGGCTTGCAGCCTAAAAAAAAAAAACTTTAAAAATACTGTTCTGATGTGAGGAAGAGAAAAAAACATCTTCTTATAGATCCAGAGCTGTGGGGAGTGGGGAGCCTTGGAGGGGGGAACAGATCTTGCATCCTGCCCCTGTTTCCAGACCCGTTAATTCAAACAAAGGGGCGAATCCTTTGACAAATGTTGAAGCACAGGGCTGTAATTTCCTGGTGGTTTTGGGCTCCCTGTCAGCCCCTGACAAAAGGTGGCTGAGGAACCCACTGCTGTTGATGGCATGAACACGCCTCTCCCTGGCAGGACATGATGGGACGATTGTTTTCCGAACGAGGATGATTCCATAAAATCTCAACTGCCTCCCCAGGCTGTGCCATGGCAGAACCAGCATTGAGCGGCTGCAGCAGGGCTCCATCAAATTGTGCTCATTTCCCAACCCTCCTGGAGGGCTTGGAGCAAAGGGCAGAAGGAAAATTGATATCCTGAATGAATGAGCACAAGTGATTTGGGAAAACGCTGGGATGAGGGCAGCAATTCCTCCCCCAGGACAGCAACATTTGGGTTGCTAAACACCAGGGATTCGGCCAAATGAACATTGAGCTGTTCAGAATCACCAGCCTGGAGTTTTTGGCACCAGAGCAATATTCCAGCCTCTCCCGTTGCTAACTGGAAAATGCTAATTTGCAAAAACACAGGTTCCTTGTGCACGCACACAAACACAAACAAATGTTTTGCTTCGAATGCTTCGCCATCATCAGAACCACTTTGTTTTAAACCTCTCCCTCATGAGGTTCCTCTTGTCCCAGCACCTACACAGAGCCTTAATGACCATTTGCTTTCTTCTTTCTTCATGAACAGGGATTTTTAGGTTTTTTCCAGGCCTTCCAGATGATTGCACTGATTGACAGGTAAGCGGGAAGGAAAATTACTCCTCTCTTCTCTGTGCCACAAAATTGGAGCTTGTTTGCAGGCTTTCAGCATCACTATTTTAAAGCTTTCCTGCTCTGCATCAATCCTGTCAATTCAACATTTTCAGTGGAAGAATTCCAGTCTTTTTTTTTTTTTTGCCTGATACTTCTTGCAGTCGTGACAGAATCTCCTTCACCTGTGGAACAACAATGGGAAGCTGCAGATGTTTGTGGGTCTGTCCTGATTTTCTCCATGACCCTTCCCTTTCTGGGCCATTGGGAT